>NW_006399873.1:9828251-9830100 GCF_000299155.1 Elephantulus edwardii
TTAGGGCTGTTGTACATAGGGTCGCTATGAGTCACAAGCGACTCGACGGCACATAACAACAGCAACAACAGTAATCTTTTTTTCTTAAGCAATAGTTACGGTTGAATTGAATTAGAGATAGAAAATAAAAGGCATAAAAACAAAATATGAACATATGTTTCTATACAGAAAGTATGAAGGTAAATCTAAAAGAACTCATTGAGTAGGAATTTTGGAGGCCTAGAATAATCTGTGAAACAGATATGAGAAAGAATATTACTGCTCAAAATAATGATTCCAAATATTTTCATGCCATTTATAGGTAAATTAAAGGCTTTTGATTATCTTTAATATCATTATTCATTTGGGCTCTTAAATGTAAATCAATAATAATTTTTGTCAGGGTTATATGATTTTTAAAAAAATGCTTTAAGTGAAACATTATACTAAAAAGGTAACAAGATTTAAATAATTTTATTTAGCATGATAGCCACCAGATAAAAAGGTATCCTAGAAAACTGACAAGATACAATACCAAATATGGCTAGTTATAGCACTGATCTATGGATGTGTTTCTTTTTTTATTGCATTGTACTTGTTGTTTATTCTACATTCTCATAATTTCTACACTGTGTACATGCTGTTTAAATGACTTACGTGACTGATTTAATTTTTAAATTTACTTTTGAGTACTTTGCTCATTTCACTTCACTTTATTAAATATTTATTTAAGATCTTCAATGTGCTAGTCATTGCACAAGAAACTTTCTAGTTACTATTATTGACTGTTGTCTACTCAATTCTAATTTGTATGGATCCACTGTAGAGAAGAACTGCTTGTTTTAAAGGATGTGGAATCTTAAAAGCAGATCCTCAGGTTTGCCTCCAAAAATGTCTTTAAGTGGATTTGAACCATCAGTCCTTTGACTGGTAGTTACTCACTTAATTGTTCACATCCTACATACTCCACTAGTTATATATTGTTATGTTCACCACGTCAATTACAATAATAGTATAGCACTAGTCTGTCAATTTGCTATACAGAGGTGACTCGTGGTTGCTGTGATGGTAAACACTGTGTCACTAATGTATCAAATGTGATAATGGTTGCCCATGGTGGACAGTATTTGCTGGAGCTCTTAAATTTAAAAAAAAGATTGGAAGCAGGATTGGTATCCATTTCCAAAATAGCTTGCCTCTGGAAACTATGAACTTGGAGAAATGATGAAAGTTATACATGTTCAGGACTTTTGTTCATAGGGACTCTATGAGTAGTTTACTACACTTAACAACAACAACAACAATCGTTATTAAGCAGTTGTGCTGCTCACCCTTGGGCCTTTAGGCTGCACACATCTCTGATAGTTTGAATGCATCAGTAGCTCCACAGGAGAAAGATAGACAATTTCTCTTCAAATAAAGTAAAGCTTCAGAAAATCAATGGAAGGTCAGTTAAGAGTCAATTCTGACTTGATAAAAATTAGTTGATGATTATTACTCATAATTTGTAAAAATTAAAATTTCAAACAAGGTATACTCTCTCAACTAAATTGAAAAAAATTGTTCTTGAAAGCAATGCATTTGAATTTTGTACATAAACTAGTAGGACACTTAAAAAAAAGGCAAGGATGATTACAAATTAAAACATACAACTCTGAGTGTGTTTCACATTTCTAAACACTGGAAATATATTTCATAATTGTTATTGTTGTTGTTACGTGCCGTCGAGTCATTTGCGACTCATAGCGATCCTATGTACAACAGCCCTAAACCCTATTCTATCCTGTGCCAATCGCACTGCCTCTGACACACCCATCCCCATTACACCAGTCACTAAATCAATCCAGCTCATAGAGGGTCTTCCCCTCCT
>NW_006399873.1:9834030-9838548 GCF_000299155.1 Elephantulus edwardii
CACAGTCAAACACCTTTGCATAATCAATGAAACACAGATAGACATTCTTCTGGTATTCCCTGCTTTCAGCTAAGATCCATCTAACATCAGCTACAATATCATAATAGTTCTTGAAATATACATCAAAACCCCCCCTGTAATTTATGTCTTTTCTATTATTACATTTACAAAAATAACTTTTTAGAACACGTAGTGGCAAAAGTTGATGCCTTAATGCCTGAGATCTAAAAGGAAGGAATTCTTGTTCATGCACTTTAAGTTTCATATATTCTATACTGAATAGTATTTTCATTTTTACACAAGGAAAAAAAGAATGTGAGGATGGAGGGAGGAAGGGAGAGAGAGAGAAGGAGGGAGAGAAGAAGGGAGGGTGAGAGGAAGAGAGAGAGGTGGAGGAGGGATAGGGGGATAGGAAGAGAGAGGGTGGGAGGGGGAGAGGGAGAGATGGATTGAGAGGGAAATGGGGAGGGGATGGGGAGAGGGAGAGGGAGAAAGAAAGAAGCTGGTCCCAAGTAGTGAACAGGTCCTTATTGTATAGACCTAAGAGGGACATCAAGTGACTGAATATAGAGAAGGTCAGAATGGTATGCAGACAAAAGCAGTTTTTTTCTTATAAGGGCTGTTAAGGAGATTTAGAGGGGATAGTAGTTTGCTCAGAAATTTGAGGGCAGGGGTCTTGTCAGAATGTGATTTGGTCCAGGGCCCAATTATGCTCTGGCTAGGTGACCTTGCAGGATAGGACCTGATCAGGCCTCCTCAAGGTAAAATCAGTGTCAGATTTTGGGCTGTTTGGAGTGGGAAGGAAACTAAGATACTCTTTTTTCTGCCCAGCACTAATCCCACTAAGAGTAATTTACTCACCAAAGTAGAATCAAAACTATAGTAAATTTGCAGTCACTAATCAGAGAGAAGAAATATTATATATCAAATTTGTTTCCATTTACTTACTTAAGAATAAAGTAGCAGCCCAGGCTGTTTAACTAGGCTTTATATACACCTGGTGAACTGTTTCCACAAAATCTCCACAACAAACACTATATGGAACAATTCTACTCTATAGCATAGAAGTCTATTTAAAGGAGGCAGCCGAAAGGGAGCTAATAGTACCACTAAAAACAATAGAGGTAATTTATTTGTATAAATAGAATATTTAAAAGATGAAAGGAAAAATAAATACATACAGAAATAAAAATTTTCAATGCAACATTATTTCTTCTGGGCTTTATGTAAATAATGCACTAGTGAGTCTTGCTGGCCAATGAATTCGTGAGGATATAGTAAGAATTTGCTAAAAGTGTTTTAGTTTGTAATGGAGGCTCTGCTACCCCTTATTGTTGATGGTATAGTTTGTAACATTATTTTTATTCAACCCTGACCAATGGAAAATTAAAACAACTTTGATCATTTTGGAAATTCTAGGCTTGTCTTTTCATTTGTAACTATCAATTATTTAAAGAATAGTTTAAAAGGGCTCTTAGAGCCCTTTCTGGGGAAAAATTACAGTAATTTAGGTAGCAAATGTGAATGATCTGAAATTTCTAGTTTTTATGGAATAAAAATGCCTTATAAAGCAGTCACATTGCCATCTACTGACAGCTCTTTATAAAGGAAACAATGTTTTCTCATTAACCTGTCTCACTATGTACTTAAATGATCTATGACTTGCCAAGTAGCAATATTAAAAAAAAAGGGGGGGGATTGAGGGCATAGGGTATTCCTGGTTCAATACATTTACTTGAAATAACCTCACCATTCACAGAAGTTATTTCAAGCTATTCAACATTTCACTTTTATATACTGCAATTAGATACATTTATTAATAGTATTATTACACATTATTTCATAGCTGGTAAAACTGTTTTCAGGAAAATGACTACATAAGGGTATGTTAATAAATCCACCCTGCACGTACAGTACATATGGACTTGCTAATAGGATTTCCATAATAACAGCATTTATCTCAGGGCACATTGTAGAATACCAATCACTATGTAACAGCATTGTTGTTATTACATTATGTGAAAAATGGGATTTGCATTAAGGATATGTATTATAACTGGAAACACAAAAGCACAATGGTAGCAGAAGCACCTTTGCATTAAATAATTTCATTCTTATGCTTTTTTTATTTCCACAACTTTCTTGCCTTTGTCAGAGTTTATATAGGAAAAACTTGGAATACTATTGTAAATAGATCAAAGATTCATCTTAGTATAGCTAATGAACATCCAGCTTTCAGGTGTAGCTTCCTAATGAACTGCAGTTATATTTGTATAGACAGCTTGTCTCAAATCTTCCTATAATTAAAAATTAACTAAAACAGCAAATACTATATACTCTCCAGTTTATCTGAGAGAAAAGTAGTCATTGGATTTTCTTTTTGCCATTTCCCAAGGTGTAGAGTAAGTTTCCATTTGCATTTAACGTGAATGTATTTACTTCCACAAGAGAAATATTAAAACCACAGTTTCGATAACTTAAATGTATTTATTTCCATAGGAGAAATATCAAAACCTCAGTTTTGCAGATACCCGTAGGCTATGTCTGTTCAAAAAGTTAAACAAAAAATAAAATAATGTAAAAAGCATACAAACATTCTGGCTAAGGTGACTTGCTTGATATGGCTTTATAAAATAATTAAAACACAAATCTTGAGTTCTGATCCCGGTGTAATAAAATAAGGGTCAAGTAGCTTGGTTGCTCATAATTTTCATATAAAGAAATTTTCAACTTAAAATTGCTTGACATGAAAAATTGATTCACTGGTCATCCTATTAACCTAATATGTTTACAATATTTGCATGAAATAAATCAATAAATGGAAAACATACATTACTGCAGAATTGAAAGTCACCTGGTATTCAAACAGGTCACTCTAATGTATATTTTGTCATAACAGATTCTCCTTAGATTCATTATGAAGTAGACTATATTAAATGTTCCTTTGATTGGAGATTCAAGAAAGCAGAACTTCCTGTTCTCATAACACTAGTGAATTTTGAATAAGAAATCATTCAGGAAGAGATGAAAGGCCTAGATTTTCCCCCAACTTTTTAACTGGGTCTAAATAAATGCTATGTCTCTCATTATGTTTCCTTATTTTCCAAATAGAGAATTTTCTCATGATAATTCAATTATAGTTACTATAAAAAAGAAAAATCTAAATATTTATGGATTTCTTTTACTTCAATTTCCATAAAGTGAAAATGCAGTGGAATTTTCCTTGTCTAAACAGAGCAAGATTTCTGAAAGACAAGCTACTTACATTACACAGGGAACATGCTCTAAATTCCAATGCTATCTTTATACCCCTCACTTAGGAAACTAAGTTCCCCCCTTCTCCTTCTAATTCTACCCTATTTCATTTCAGCAGCTTCATGTAGATCAGACTGTATACTGTACAAGAAAAATTCAAGTACGATTATATTAGAAACCATTTTCAAATGTTTGTAATTTTGGCTGGAGTTTTTTCCAAGATAAGCATATATACCAGCCACAAAGACCTTCAGATGGGAAGAAGTTCCTAGAAGAATGTGCTTTATTTGATTTTCAATTTTTTTTATTTTCACTTTTAAGGCATAATAGATGGAGAAGAGATTGAAATTGTTAACAAATTCAGCATGCTCATGTCCACAAATAACACTCAGCCAGGAGATAAAAAGACGATTTAGATTAGGAAAGTCTACTGTCAGGGAACTCTCCAGAGTGCTGAAGTGCAAAGATGTCAGTCTAGAGACTAAGGTGCACCTGATACAAGTCTTTGCAATTACTTGAAATGCATCAAAAAGCTGGACAATGAATAATGATGACAGAAGAATTTTTACCTTTCAGTTGTGGTGCTAAGAAGAGTATTGAACATACCATGGATTGCCAAGAGAACAAACAGGTCTGTCTTGGAGAGGGTGAAACTAAGTTGCTCTCTGAAGGTAAGGATTATGAAACTCTGTGTCACATATTTTGGGCATGTTGCCAGGAGGAACTAGTCCTTGGCATCTTGCTTGGAAGGGTGGAGGGACAACACAGGAGAGAAAGACCCTGGATGAGAGGGGTAAGAGATAGGTGTGCTAAGAGATAGTGAGATTGGATCAGAATAGGACAGGGTTCACAGGTAGTGTACATAGTCTCACTTATGAGCCACAAGTGACTCAACGGCATATATGAACAAAAACACCAACAATATTTAAAGACTTAGTTATAGAAGTTATACATTAACTTTCAGGTAAAAATGTAAATAATGACCAAGAGAATAAAGTAACTTTAAAGGCATCTTTTAGTATTGTCTTATGTACCTTCATAGTTCTACCTAACCTTTCAATATCTAACTTTTCTATACCTAACCTTTCAAACATTTATAAACAGCTAGTTTGTCAAATTGTTCTGTGATCCTGCTTTACCTTCTTTCAAGTTCAATCATTATTTAATTAATCTTTGACAAATATTCCTTTTATATTTGCATAAAAACCATGGATTTTTAACTTATGAAAAGCATGCTTTAACCTAGAGTTTATATTATTATAT
>NW_006399873.1:9838752-9877015 GCF_000299155.1 Elephantulus edwardii
TGTGTTTCATTACCTTTTTTTGAAGGTCTGATTTATTTCCTTAAAAATATCAATACTTAAAATTTCTTATTCTGTACCTATATTTGTGAATTTTTAAGAGGGAATTAAAAAGAATATATGTAAAAACTTAGATAAACACTCAGTGAATAAACTAACAAAAATGCAAGTTCATTGTCATTAAGGAGATAACCACATAATACTTGAGTAACTTCTTGTTTCCAGTAAATAATAACACATGACACCTTGTGTGTGCAAAGTAGAAAGGTACTCTATAGGTTGGGTTTGGTCTTTTGTTTTTTTTTAGTGGCTAATTTTTCAAACTTCTATTATCAGGCCTTTCTGAAAAGTGTCTCTAAGAGGATATGAACAGCCACTCTTTCAGTTATCAGGGGAGCTCAATAAGAGTTTGCACCACCTAGACTTTAAAAAAAATAGCTATTTTAATATTTATCAGTAGGAATTGGAACTAATTCCATAGCACTGTATTGAAGTTTTGATTTACTGTAACTTTCATTCTTATAAGCCAGAATTTTTACCTTTTTTTTTGTCTTTACTTTTCCTTCCATGAGTGTTGATTATGTATCCAAGTAGCAGGAGTAGCATCCACTTCCTAAACAACATGCCTCTGGAAACTATGAATTTGATAAATGTCAATAGTTGCAGTGGGGCTTCAGGCCTTTTGTTCATAGGGTTGCTATGAGTCTTGTTCGACTCAACAGCAAAATGAAACTATTGACATCTTCAATATTATTTTATTTATCATGATCTTGGTTATTGATCTAGTTCTGAGGATTTTTGTTTCCTCTATATAATGGTATAATCCGAACTAGAGGATACGGTCTTTGATTTATTGTTTTAAATAAATACTTAAGGATGCTTTGGGCAGAATACTAAATGATCCAGTAAGTGCTAAAACAAGGTGGAAGGAGTATAGAGAACCATTGTACCAAAAGGAATTGGCTGACACAGAAGAATTTCATGAAACAATGTATGAAAAAGAGCCTGTGGTGATGAAGGAAGAAGTTCAAGCTGCTCTGAAAGAAGTGGCAAAAAAAGAGTCCAGGAGTTGATGGCATAGCAGTTGACATATTTTAACTCTTGAAGCACTCACCAAGTTGTGCCAAGAAATCTGGAGGATAACTACCTGGCCGAGTTACTGGAAGAGATCTATGTTTGTTCCCATTCCAAAAGAAGTTGACCCAACATAGTGTCAAAATTATCAAACAATATCATTAATATCACATGCAAACAAGATTCTGTTAAATATTATCCAAAAATGACTGGAACACCGTATCAACAGAGAACGGTCAGGTGTGCAGCCTGGGTTTAGATGAAGCTGCAGTACTAGGAATATTACAGCTAATATTAGATGGATCTTGGCTGAAAGCAGAGTAGTAGAGGGATGTCTATCTGTGTTTCATTGACTTGCAAAGTTTTTGAATATATGGATCATAACAAACTGTGGCTAACTCTGAGAAGAATGGGAATCTCAGAACATTTGATTGTGCTTATGGGAAACCTAACTTAGACCAGAAAGCAGTCATCAGAACAGAGAAAGGAAACACTGCATGGCTCAAAATCAGGAAGAATATAAACCAAGTATGTGTCTTACCTCCATATCCTTTCAATTCATATGCAGAGTAGATCATGCTGGCAGGAATATGGCACCCGGGTTGGAGGAAGACTGATCAACAATCTGTGTTATGCAGATGACACAACCTTGCTTGCTCAAACTGAGGAGGACTTGAAGCACATGCTGCGGAAGGTCACAGACTGTAGCCCTAAATATGGAGTGAAGATCAATACCAAGGAAACTCACCAATGGGTCAATTGGCAACATCACGATAGATAGTGAAGAGACTGAAATTGAGTTTGTTTGGCTTCACAAAATCAACACTCTTGGCACCAGCAGCCAGAAAAATCAAAAGACAAATTTTATTGGGAAGTCTGTTGTCGGGGACCTCTCCAGAGTTCTGAAGATCAACAATGTCAGTTTGGACACCAAAGTGCACCTGATCCAGGCTACAATCTTCACAATTACTTGCTATGTGTCAGAAAGATGGACAATGACTAAAGATGAATGATAGATAATAGATGCCTTTTTGCTGTGCTGCTGAAGAAGAGTAGTGAATATGCTATGGGCCACTAGGAGAATAAACAGGTTTGTCCTAGAGAAAGAAAACTAGTATTCTCATTGGAGGCAAGGATTCTGAAGCTTTGTCTGACATACTTTGGTCATGTTGCAAAGAACCAGTCTTTGGAGAGAAGCATCATGCTTGGGAGGGTGGAGTAACAGCACAAGAGAGGAAGACCCTTGATGAAAGAGATTGACTCAGTGACTGGGATAGTGGGGGTAGATCTGTTAGAGATGGTAAGATTGTGTTAAGATACAGCAAAATTCAGAGCTGTTGTACATAGGATTGCTATGAGTTGCAAGTGACTCTATAACATATAACAATAAACAACAAGCATTTCAAGTCCTATTCATTTTGAATAAGTTACATTATCTGCATTACACAGGTTGTTGAAAGTGAGGAGGATTGGAAGCACTTCCTGTAGAAGGTCAAAGATTACAGTATGGATTTCGTCTCAACATCAAGAAACTAAAGACTTCACCACTAGGCAAAAGGCAACATCATAATAGATGGAGAAAGTATTGACATTGTCAATTATTTCATATTACTTCAACTTGCAATCAATACCCTTCCTACTAACAGTCAGTAAATCAAAACAAATGTTGCATTGCCAAAATCTGCAGTCAGGGAACCTCTCCAAAGCACTGAAGAGCAAGGATGTAGATTTTTAAATAAGTTACACTTGATTCAAGCCTTTGTCTTTTCAATTACTTATTATGCATCTAAGAGTTGTATAGTAATAAAGACAGAAAAAAAAATCAATGAGCTTGAGTTGTGATGCTGGAAAGTAGTACTAAATATACCATGGAATGCCAAGAGAATAAAAAAATAAAGCTTGGAGATGGTTCATCCAGAGTGCTCCTTACAGAGAAGGATGGTGAGACTTCCTGTAACATACTTTTGACATGTTGTTAGTAGAGAGGCCAATCTTTGGAAAAGGACATCATGCTCAGAAAAGTGAGTGGTTAGTCAAACAGGAGAAGATCCTCAATGAGATGGATTGTTGCAGTGGCTGTGAAAATGGACTGTAGTATGGCAGGTATGATGAGGATCAGGCAGGATAGGATAGGATTCAGATTTGTCGTTCATATGGGCGCTGTAAGCTGTAGTCATTTCGTCAGGACCTAGCAATAACTACATGTGTGTGTATGTTTGTGTGTATAAATAAATATATTTATAATTTTACTGCATTGTTAATATTTAATATCTAATAAAAACAATATTTTATTGGAATTTGTGCTTGAACATATTGAAATCATTCAGCAACTACACATAGTCACCAGTATGGGCAAACTACATGTGGTCACCAATATGGGCATGAAAATGAACTGATAGCTACTTTTTTTTGCATCTGCAAGGTTGTACATCTTGAGAGAAAAAGAATACTAATCTTTCTTCTATGAAACAACTGGAGGATTTGACCCCTGATCTTTTGAATGTGCAGTGTGCTAATACCATGGATCCTTTGAATACCTTATCTTTGCTATTTGTTTTGGAATTGAAATTAATGCCTTTATAGGGCCCCTGAAGCAAATGTGTATTCTTTCAGTTTGCAAATTTGAAAGTTGAAAACGATTCAATTAAATATTAAATAAAAGAGTGGCAATAAACTGTGCTGCTACCCAAAAGGCACATGTTTTGAATTCACCAATTAGTCTGCAGAAGAAAGGATAATCTCCTTTATTATGATTTATCACCACTGAGAACCCACTGGAGGGTTAGTTCTGACTCAATAACAACAAAAACAATAGTAAAAAGTTTGATAGACAAAATTCATTTTTAAAGCAAATAAAAGCAATTTTTTTCTTTATTATCAAAGTTCTGGTGGTATCTGTAATGAGGGCCAGATTCGGCTCATTATCCAGAGTACCACGTGACAAACCTTAAAATTGCAGACAAGGTAACCTAACTGTTGTAGTCAATCCTAAACCACTGTTACTGACCCAATAGAGCTCAAAATGCTTCCCATTGAAATTCTGAAGCTGTAAGCCTTTGTAGGAAACAATTAATCTTTCTCCCTTTGAGCTACCAATGGATTTGAACCAATAATCTTTTGATGAACAGAGAGATAAACTATGAACTAAACCACAAGGGTTACATGTAGTTGATTTCAGAAGACTAGTTTTATGAAGGCTATAAATGTGCTCTACATTCTACTTTAATAGATTGCATTTATTTTGTTCCTATATTTGAATTACATTTCATTTTCATATTATCTATTGTTAAATGGATTTCAAATTCTAGATTGTAGTTGTTACGCGCCATTGAGTGACCAGTAACTCATAGTGCCACTGTGTACAATAGCTCGGAACCTTGTCCTATCCTGAGCCAATCTCACTGTCTCCAACACACCTACCCCCCATAACCCCAGTCAATCTGTCAATCCATATCATCCAGAGTCTTCCTTTCTTGCACTATTCCTCCACATTTCCAAGCATCATGTCCTTTTGCAGGGACTGTTCACTTCTGGCCATATTCCCAAAATATGTAAGACTGAGCTTCAAAATCCTTTCCTCCAAGGAGCAGCCTGGTTTCACATTCTCTAGGTTAAACCTGTTTGTTCTCTTGGTAATCAATGGTATGTTCAATACTCTTCTCCAGCATCACAACTCAAAGATATCAACTTTTCTTCTGTCAACTCTAGTAATTGTCCAGCTCTCTGACTTATAGCAAGTAATTGTGAAGACCATGACCTAAATCAGGCACACCTTAGTCTCTGGACCGACATTATTGCTCCTTAACACTTTGAGAGGTCCCTGAGAGCAGCTTTCCCTCAGAATAATTCATCTTTTGATTTTGTGCTGCTTGTGCCAAGAGTGTTGTTTTTGAATCTGAGCAAGCTAAAACTGTTCAGAACCTCAATCTCTTCTCCATCAATCATGGTGCTGCCAATTGTCTCAGTGTTGAGAATCTTCTTGATTTTAAGCTTCATTTTAAATAGAAAGCAATAGTCCTTGACCTTGTGCAGTGGAAAACAAAATAAGAAATTTTAGTATTTAATTGAATATATAATGATAATATATGTAAAACTAATAGCAAAACCCAAGTGCAATTTTATTGAAAAGTTCTTTAGTGCTGTCTTATCATCTCTCATTTTCTCTGATGTACTAGACCTAAATTGCCACTTAAAATGTGTGATGAACATACAGAAACTTACATGCTGTCTTTTGTTTTATCTAGGAGCAAGTAGGTTATACAAATAAGCTTGATTGTTCTGTGATAGAAAATGTGACCATCTGTAACAATTCATATTGTGAACTTATTACATAGATAATTATTATGATTAGTGTTACAATTCAGCAATCAGAAATCTGTACAGGATCCAAAGGAACACAGCAGGATAATACTCCATCTAAATGGTCTCAGGAAAAATGCAATTTATTTGACACACTCCACAAGAGAGGCAGAATCAATTGGACATATAGTGTAATCATTTTTCTCTCCCTCAGTAGCTTGGCAGAGGAGATAACATGTGTGGAAAGGAACTGGCCACACAGAACTATAGCTATTGTATCTACAAAATAATAGATAAACTCTTACACACACTACTGGAGTTTTCTTTGCCTAAACAAGCTGGGGTTCCTTAAAGATTATCTCCTTTACCTTCTTCTTTACCTTATGTCACTCACAATTTTTGTTGTTCTTGCATGGCATTAAGTCAGCTCCAACTTGTAATGACTTTATGCACAATAGCTCTTAACCTTCTCAATCCTGAGCCAATCTCACTGCCTCTGACACACCCTCATTACCCCAGTTACTATTTTAATACATCTCATGCAGGATCTTCCTCTTCTGTGTTGTCCCTCCACCCTTCCAAGTATAATGTCCTTCTCCAAGTACTGATCTCTCCTGGAAACATGCCCAAAGTATATGATAAGGAGCTTCAAAATCCCTGTCTCTAAGGAGTAGATTAATTTCACCATCTCCACACATACTTGTTTATTCTCTTGACAGTCCATGGTATGCTCAATACTCTTCTCCAGCACTAAAACTGAAAGGCATCTATTTTTCTCTTTTATCTTTGGTCACTGCTCAGCTCTCTGGTGAATAGCAAATAATTGTGAAGATTATGGCCTGGATTGCACCTTCATCTCTAGACTGACATCATTGCTCCTCAGAACTTTGAAGAGATCCTTAGCAGTAGATTTTCCTAATGCTATTTGTCTTTAGATTTCCTAATTGCTAATGCTAACAGTGTTGATTGTGGAACTGAACAAGCTAAAATTGTTAAGCATTTCAATCTCTTTATTATTATGGTGCTGCCAAATGGCAGACCATCGGCAGCAAATGATACAGGCTATCCTCAGTTTTAGTCAGCAAGATTGTGTCATCTTCACAAAACAGGTTGATGATGAGTTTTTCTTCAATCCTGATGCTACATTCCTTCTAAAAAAGTCCAGCTTCCCTAATGATCTAGCTATAGATTAAAAAGGTATAGAGCCAAGATCCATCCCTGACACACTCCTTTCCCAATTTTAAACCATGTTGTGTTTCCTGGATCTGTTCTGATGACTATTTCCTGATTCAAGTAAAGAGGTTTTGTATGAGCACAATTAGGTGGTCTGGAATTCCCATTCTTCTTAAAGTTAGTCACAGTTTGTTATGATCCACACAATCAAATGCCTTTGGGTAGTTGATGAAACACAAAAAGACATTTCTCTGGTACTCTCTGCTTTCAGCCAAGATTCATCCGACATTGGTAATGATGTCCCTAGTCCCATAGCCACTTCTGAACCTAGTTTGTTTTTTTGGTAGTTCTCTACTGATGTATTGTTCTAGTTATTTTTTTTTATGATCTTCAGCAGGAGTTTGCTTGTGTGTGATATTAGTTATATAGCTTGATAAATTCCACACTCTATTAGATCCCCTCCTAGCCCCCATGTTTGTTTGGTTTTTTTAAATGGGAATGAATATGGACCTTTTCCAGTCAGTTGTCAGGTGGTGGTTGTCTTCCATATTTCTTGGCACAATCTGTTGAACATGTCCAAGGCTGCATTTGATTGTTGAAAAATGTTGTGTGATAATTCCATAAATTCCAGGCTCTTTTGTTTTGTTATTTTTTTGTCCCTCCGCCCCTCCAATAACTTCATAGTAGCTTGAAATTCCACTTTCATCACAATTACCTCTTGAATATAAGATGTTTTGTGCAGTTCTTCTGTGTCAGCCAATTCTTTTTGGTACAGTGACTCTGTGTGCTCCTTCCTTCTTCTTTTGATGCTTCTGGGATCGTTCACTATTCTGCCCATGGAATCCTCTAGAATTTCAATAAGAGACATGAATCTGATCTTCAGTTCCTTCAGCTTAAGAAATGCCATTTGAGTTTGTCCCTTTTGATTATCTGACTCCAGCTCTAGACATTTCTCAGATACTATCTACTTTTAGCTAAGATCCATCTGACTTGGCAAAAATGTCCCTTGTGCCTCATCCTCTTCTAAACTTGGCTTGCATTTCTGTTCTCTGTCAATGTACTGTTCTAATATTTTATAATCTTCAGCAGAATTTTGCTTTAATGTGATATTGTTCAATAATTTCCACACTCTGTTGGACCAGCCTTTTGGGTTCTCCCCATCCCCTAATAAGCTCTATATGTTTATTTTGGGAAATTGGGCATATTAAACCAAAAAAAGTTAAAACATTCTAAAGAATGCCTTTTAAAATAACTAGTCTTTTAAAGTAACTAAAGTCACTAGTCTTTTAAAGTAACTAAAGATTTTGAATAATTTCTTTAATTTTTGACAATTTCATGTTCTTGTATATTTGTCATTGTTAGCTAACTTCACTCAACTATACCTCCTAGAGACCCTGTTGACAATAGATATGAAGTTCACTAAGGAAATCAAATCCCCTCTTTCTTTTATTCAACTAGATTTCAAATGCAGTAACTGCATCAAGATCAGGTCCATGCCCCTTTCTCAAAGTTCTATTTAAAAAACAAAACCAAATAGTCAATATGGACGTAAGACTTATATTTTAATGTTGTCTAACACTTAAGTCATCTGAGCTTAAAAAGCTTGTTGACTTTTCATTAACAAGCTGATAAAACTTGTAATCATCCAATTTCTATAAAAGAGGTTGTAGGTCCCTAGTCAATCTACACCTGCTATGTAAGATATGACAGAAGGGAACTTGGTGGGAAGTGGAGAGGAGTAAGGCAAAATGAGTCCTAAAGACATGCAGGTGCAAAGTTGTTATCCTAAAACATCTGGACCTATTTACTAGGTAGTTGTTGTCCTGGGATAGATTCATGCTATCCTGGAATAGATACATGTGCTGTGTACCAACTCCCTTGATAGAATGCAAAGAGAGTAAAATACAAGATGTCTTTATTGAATACTTTACCAATTAAAAATATTAATAGTTTAAGATATTAATTTTGAAGTTACAAAGATGGATTTTCATTTGTTTTTACTTCATAGAAAATGAAAATGAAAATGCTAGGCCAATATTCAGTGAAAGTTTTGGAAGATTTGTGATATTAATTTCAACATTTATTTATACTTCCCCAAATAGTCACAATTAAATACTATCTCTTTCTAAATGTAGAACATTAATATCATATTTTTAAGCATCATATGTACATTTATTATATATTTTCCCATATTTTTTAAGTTATTATTTAATTAAAATTAGATAGAGCAAGGAACCCTGTAGTTCTAGTCAAGTACTCAACTGTTTAAGTGATTGAATGACTCATCAGTGGTTAAAACTCCCCAGGCACTCTACGGAAAAAGATGTAGCTGTTTGTTTCTGTAATGATTCACAGCACTGGATGCCTTATAGATCAATTTTACTCTAAAGTCTGGAATAACTATGAGAAAAAAAATCAACTCCTTACCAATAAGTATAACAATGACAGTTCATGGAAGCATCAGAATTTTTCTTTCCTTTCTTGTGGTCATTAGGTGCTATGAGTCAGAACCAACTGACAACTTATCAGGTTTCCAGAGGCTGAAAATTGTCTGGTAGGAGATTGTCAATCTTTTTCTCCCAAAAAATAGTCGATGGATTTGAACCATGACTTCATAGAACTTTTTCTTACCACTAGGCTGCCTGAACACCCTTTCTTTTGGTCACCATGCTAATAATTTAAGAGGAGGTAAGACATACACATGACACATATTTTTTAATAGATCTAAAATAATTGAAGAAAACTAACAATGCTTCTAAAGCTATTTCTTTTATCCACTATTATAGACCTATTTTCAGAATTACTCCTTTTTATTTTCAGGTTTTATTTTGTTTTTGTAGTTTTCATAAAAAAGGTAAATTCTTATTGTTAAAGGAGGGTGCTCTGATGGCAGTCAATAGATTTGAGCTGCTAAAACAAACATAATACCTCTGTGATGATTCAAATCTGTTGTTGTTGCTGTTGATTGCCATCAAGTCGATCATGACTCATAATGGCCCTAGGAAAAAAAGACTTGAAGCTTTCTGTAACTATCAGTTCTCAAAGTTAATAGAGTTTCTAGAGACACGTTGTTTAGGAATTGGATGCCACTCCTGCTTCCAAGATTCAAACCTGCCAGTTGCCAAATGGGAGGAAGATTGGCAATCTCTAATTTCCAAGTTACAGCCTCTGAAAACCCACGGGAGAGTCAGCTATGAGTTCGTTCCAATTTAATGGCAAGAAGTTGAGTTAATGCTTAGGAGAGTCACTGGGCAGTGAAATGTTTAACTCAATTAGCTGATGATTGTAAAGTTAAAGTCCATCTAAGCCTGCTTCTTAAAGAAGGCCTTGTGATCTCCTTCAAAGAAATCTACGGAGCGTAGTTCCACCCTGACATACGTGAAGATCCAACACATGGTGAATGACATGACCATCATGGAATTAGGAAAACAAGGAGAAAATGCAATATTGTGATGAATCTTGCAAGAAAGCAACCATTATTTGTTCTGTCTTTTCATAATTCAGATTATCAATACTCAGAAATAACACATCCACTCCCTAAACAACATGCTTCTGGAAACATAAACTTTTTTCTATGAACTTTGATAAATGTCAATAGTTATAGAAAGGTTTCAGGCCTTTTGTACATAGGATCTTTATGAGTTGTGCTTGACTTGATGGCAATCAACAAGAAATTTTATAATTGTTTCTTCTTTTGGTTACCTATCCATATTATTATTCTCTTTCTTGATTGTGCAAACACATGTAGTATGAAATTCAACTCCCTGTAAAAAAGGTGAATTTGGCTTTCCTACAGTGCTCTCTCCCTGACATAGAACATACACATACACACATGGCATGCACATATGCTTAGTCATTAACATACACTATCTTCCTAGTTAAAAAAAAAAAAAACTAAAAAACCCCAAAAGTTAACATAGACACATCCAATTGAACCTTCCTGTTGGTTGTCACTTACGGCCACCATATATGATATAGAGAATAACTGCTCCAAGATAATTATGATAGCATTTGGTCTTATTAAATATTTTTTACTTTACTGTGGCTATGTAAATATTAGGGTGTTCTGGTGACTTAGTTTTAGGTAACTGGAAGACTAACTCAAATTTGGTGCTTCTTTGGCAGTTTTAATCCATCAATGGCTCTATGTAAGAAAATGGACAATCTTTCCCTCAACCATTAACCTGGGGATTCCTTCAATCTTCTTCAAGTTCTCTTTCTGGTATTCCTATTATCTTTCTTCTTTGGTTCACTGATCTGGGGTCAGCCCATTCTGTAGTAGCTTCCTTAACCTTAACTCATAATGACCCTATGAACAATATGCTTAATCCTCTCCTATTTTGTGCCATCTTCCCAATCTATAATACACTTGAGCCCATTGAAGCAATAAATGATTCAAGGACTTAAGTAAAAGTACTCTGTCTTTCTGCTTCTATTCTCTGCTTCAAGATCAACAGCAACTGATGAATGTTGGCTTTGTGTGTAAATTGTTAATCATAAATTAGTAAGCTAGTAAAATCCTCAGGGTCTTTTGGTGGCCCAAGATGTTCAGGCTTTACTTTCCTCTCCCTTGTCCTTGAAACTGGTGTCGCAACCTTGTTTTTAGTATTCCACCCACTTTTTTACTATAGAAATGCTCATGAAGGTCTTCTCACACCAATATATAACCTAGACTAATAAGGAAAACTTTTTCAAATCTTGCCTATGGAAATCTGTATCTTTTTTTAATACGTAGCAATCAATTTAACTTTTGCCTTCTGTTTCCTTAGAGTCAGAACTAAGGCTTTCCTAGAGCTTTTTGGAGTTGTGTTATTGAAGGAATTATAGTGGTATAGTTTGGAGTGTATTAACCCCTTTATAAAAAATACTGCATTTTCAGTTTTGAAATACATGAAGCTAATATTTACAGCCTTGGAAATACAAGTTAGAGTCACTGGATACTGAAATGGAATTGATAGCCATGAGTATTTGACTTGACGGCCATGAGTTTTCACTTGATCCCTACAAGGAGTCCTTGATGGTATACTGAGTTACTTGTTGGGCTGTAAATGTAAATGTATTTGAATCCACAAGTCTAAGGAGATTTAGCAGTCTATTCCTTCAAACATTTTGGGGTTTACTGCCTCAGAAGCCATGTGGAGCAGTTCTACTCTGTACTTGGTGTCTCTAGGAGTCAACATTAACTCAATAGCAGTATATTTGACTTTTAAAAAATTTATTTTATTCCCCATAAAGGATTCCTTATGACTCTGTGGTTACAGCATACAGCTGCTAACCAAGAAGTCTAAGATTTAAACTCTGGAAAAAGTGGAAGCCCTTAGCTTCCAGAAATATTTATAGCACTGGAAACTCTACAGGAAGTCCTTCTCTGTCTAGTAAGGTCTCCATGAGTCAGCAGCCACTTGGTAACAGTCAGTTTCATCTACCATAAACTTGTGGGGGTTTTTGCCACCACTGCTGATTAGGAGGAAAATTAATGTTCAGTAATATTTGGATTATTTTTTCAGTGTTTTGTGTCTGTTAAATTATTTTTAAAAATTGAGTGTTGTTATTATGTGTCATTGAGTCACCTGTGACACACAGTGACCCTATGTACATTAGCTTTTAAGCCTGTTCTATCCTGACCCATTTTCATTTCCTGAGCCAATTTCATCATCTCCAACAGACCTGATCCCATTTATTCAGTCACTGAGTCAATCCACCTCACCCTGCATTTTCCTCTCCTGAGCTGTTCCTCCACACTTCCAAGCATTGTGTCCCTCTCCTAGGACAGGTCCCTCATGGCCACACACTCAAAATATATGAGACAGAGCCTCAGAATACTTGCAACCAAGGAGCAGCCAGATTTCACCATCTCTAGGACCTCTTTGTTCTCTTGGCAGTCCATGATGTTTTCAACACTCTTCTCTAGCGCCACAACTCAAAGCCATTGATCCTTCTTCTATTGTTGTTATTGTTAAGTTGCAGACAACCCATAGTGATCCTATGAACGAAAGTCTTGAACATACAACTTTCATCTTTTCTCCAAGTTCATAGAGTTTCTGGAGGCAAGCTTTTTTTGGAAGTGGATGCCACTCCTGCTTCCAAGCCTAATGTGTTTGGAAGATTTACAAAAACCAGCCTAAAAGCCAAAAGTCTTTTTATATAGGAGACCAAATCCAATAAGCTCACACCCTCTTGTTAGCAAGACCACACCCTAGTCTCAACTCCAAACCAGAAAACACACCTTTGCAGATTCCTGCCATTCCACTGATCTTCCAAGTCTGGAATCCTTAGGTATTGTCCAGCTCTCTGATGCTTAGCAAATAATTGTGAAGACCTTGGCCTGGATCAGGGCTTCCTTAGTCTCTAGACTGACATCATTGTTTTTCAGTACTCTGGAGAGGTCCCTGACAGTAGATTTTCCCAAAGCAATTTCTCTTTTGATTTCCTGACTGCTGGTGCCAAGAGTGTTGATTGTGGGGCCATGTAAGCTGTAATGATTAACAATCTCAATTTTCTCTCCCTCTATCATAATGCTGCCAATTAGCCCAGTGATGAGAATATTTGTTTTCTTGATTTTGAACTTCCATCCATATTGAAGAGTACAGTCCTTGACTTTCTCCAGCAAATGTCTCATGTGCTCTTCAGTTTCAGCAAGCAAGGTTGTATCATCTGTATAACATACATTGTGGATCTGTCTTCCTCCAATCATAATGCCATATTTCTCCTTATAAAGTCCAGCCTCCTGAATGATCTGTTTTCTGCATATAGATTGAAAAAGTATGGAGACATAATGCATTCCTAACACACACCTTTTCTAGTCTTTAACCATGCAGTGTTTCCTACTCTGTTCTGACTACTGCTTGCTGGTCCAAGTATAGGTTTTGCATGGACACAATTAAGTATTCTAGGATCCCTATTCTTCTCAAGGTTAGCCACAATTTATTGTGATCCACACAGTCACCTGCCTTTGCTTAGTTAAAAAAAAAACACAACAAAAAACAAAAAAGCAAAACACAGATAGACATTGCTCTGGTACTCTTTGCTTCAGCCAAGATCCAGCTAACATTGGCTATGATGCCCCTGGTGCCATGGCCTCTTTTAAACCCAGCCTGTACATTTAGTAGTTCTCTGATGATGTACTGCTCCAGTCATTTCTGGATAATCTTTATCAGGATCTTTCTTGCATGTGATATTAGCGATATCATTCAATATTTTCCACACTCTCTTGGACCATCTTTTTTTTTGAATGAGAATAAATAAAGATATTTTCCAATCAGTTGGCCAGGTAGATATCCTTCAGATTTCTTGGCACAACCTACTGAGTGCATCCGGGGTAGCATCTATTTGCTGAAATATGCAAATTCTTATTCCATAAATTCCTGGACACATGGCTTTTGCCAATTCCTTTAGAGCATCACCATAGGCTCTTATTTCATGAATTTCTTCTGTGTCAGGCAATTTTTTTTTGTATAGTGCTTCTCTGTACTCCTTCCGTCTTCATTTGATGCTTCCTGGGTCATTCAACATTCTCTCTACAGCACCCTAAGTATTGCAACTCAAGGCTTAATTTTTATCTTAAGTCCTTCAGCTTAAGAAATGCCAAGCAAGTTCATTCCTTTTGATTTTCCGCCTTTAGTTTCTTGCACATTTAATTGTGATAATTTGCTTTGTCTTTCTGTGTTGCCTTGTGTAATCTTCTGTTCAGCTCCTTAACTTCTACAATGTTGTGAGTGACAGGATAACATCCAGATATATATAAGGAAGATCTGTTAATACCACTATCATTCAAATGTATGCACCAACAACCAGGGCCAAAGAGGAGAATATAGATTACTTCTACCAACTTTTGCAGCCATAAGCCAATCAAGCATGCAACCAAGATACTTTCATGTTAATGGGTGAATGAAATGGAAAAGTTGGGAACAAGGAAGAAGGATCAGTAGTCGGAAAACTTGGACTTGGTGATATAAATGAAGCTAGAGAATGATAGAATTCTGTACAATCAATAACCTATTCATTGCAATCACTTTTTGTAAGGTACTTTAATGGTGACTATACAGATGGACTTCACTTAATGACCTACATGAGAATAGGTTGATCACGTCTGTGGTAGAAATTATTGAAGAAGCTCAATATCAGCTGTGAAACTAGGCCTGGTGCTGATTGTGGAATAGACCATCAACTACTCAAATGTAAATTCAAACTGAAGCTAAAGAAAATAAAAATAAATCCACAAAAACCAAAGTTTGACCTTGAATCTATCCTGCCAGAGTTAAAAGACCATTTCAGGAACAGGTTTGAAGCCTTGAGTACTAATGAACAAGAACCAGATAAGCTGTGGGAGGATATACAGAATATCATTCAGGAAGTAGGCAAAAAGTCACTGCAAAGACAGAGGAGAAATAAAAGATCAAGATGATTATCAGAAGAGACTCTGAATTTTGCACTGCAATGCCAAGAAACCAAAGCAAAGGGAATAAATCAAGAATATGTGAGTAAAGTTTATATAAATAATATTATTTCATCTCACAATCAAATTTTTATTGTAATAAATTAACAAGTCCTGAACATTAATTTATACAAGGTCTGTTGACTTGAATATCTAAAAAAATCTACAACCATTATACATGCATTTTAAGTAATCTGATTTGGTATATATTATTTCAAAATTTGAAAACACTACTCTCCATACTGTGAGCTACCTGTGAGATGTCTTCTGAGATAGTCTGTATATTGATCCTTTATTGTTATTTTTGTTGTTAAGTATCATCAAACCAAATATGATTCAAAGAGATCCTATGATCTCCTGCCCCATCCTTTGTCATCCTCATCATCTCTGAGATGCTCAAGACCACTGTTACGGTCCCTGTGTCAATTCATCTTTTTGAGGCTCTTGCTCTCTTTGTCTGACTCTTCACACTTCTCCACATATTTTTTTCCTGAGAACTTACCACTCCTGACAACATGTCCAAAAAATGTGAGACAAAATTTCACTATCCTTGCCCCTAAGGGACACCCTGATTTCACTTCTTTCAAGAAAGATGTGGGGTGGTTTGGCAAGCCATGTTGTCCTCATGAATCTTCTCCAACACTGCAGTTCAAAGGCACATATTCTTCTGTCATCCTTATTCGTTGTCTAACTTAAATATGCAGAGGAAGCAATTGAAAATATTATGGCTTGAATTGTTGTTGTTGAGTACCATAGAGTTTGAACTGATTCATAGCTGACCTTCTGGCAGAGTTTCAGAGGCAGTTGGGAAAAGATTGACTTATCTTTCTCCCATCGAGCAGCTGGTGTATTCGAAAGGTGTGCCTTTGTGATTGCAGTGCAGCTTCTTGCCACTAGGCCTCCAGATTGGACGATTGCTGTTGTTGTTATGTGCCACTGAGTCATCATGACCCTATGTACAACAGTTCTGATCTCTGCTTTATCCTGAGCCAAACTTATTGTCTCTGGCACAGCTACTTCCATTACACCAGTCACTGAATCAATCCATCTCATTGAGAGTCTTCCTCTCTTGTGCTGTCCCTCCACCCACCAAAGTATAATGTCCCACTACAAGGACTGATCCCTCCTTGGAACATGCCCAAATATGTCAGGTGAAGCTTCAGAATCCTTACCTCCAAAGAGCAGCTGGTTTCACCCTCTCCAAGACAGAGTTGTTTGTTTTCCTACTGGTGCAACACTCTACTCCAGAACCACAGGTCAAAGGCATCAATTATCCTATCATCTCTAATCATTGTTCAGTTTTAGACACGTAACAAGTAATTGCAAAGACCATGGCCTGAATCAGGCACACCTTAGTCTTCAGACTGACATCATTGCTCTTCAATACTCTAAAGTGGTCCTTGACCCCAGATTTTCTCAATGTAATAATCTTTGGATTTCCTGGTTGCTGGTACCAAGAGTGTTGATTGTAGAGCCAAGCAAACTAAAGCTGTTAACAATCTCAAAATCCTCATCATCTATCATGATGCTTCTAATTGGCCCAGTAGTAAGAATCTTTGTTTCCTTGATGTTGAGCTTCAATCCATATTGAAGGTTGCAGTCCTTAAACTTCTGTAGCAAGTTCTTGAGGTCCTTTTCAGTTTCAGCAATCAGGGTTGTGTCATCTACATCACACAGGTTGTTGATATGACTTCCTCCAATCCTGATGCCACATTTCTCCTCATAGAGCCCAGACTCCCAGTTTATCTGTTCTGCATATAGACTGAAAAGGTTTGGAGCTAGAACATATCACTGGTGTACTCACTTCCCAATTTTGAAACATGCAGTGTTTTCTTGCTCTGTTCTGGTGACTCCCTCCTGGTCCAAGTTTAGGTTTCTCATAAGCACAAGCTTGGATAGACACACCTTAATATTTAAATAGACATCCCTGGTTTTTAGTATTTTAGAGAGGTCTTTGACAGTAGATTCTCTGGATGCAATGTCTCTTGATTTCTTGACTATTATTATCACAGATGTTGTTTATTGATCTAAAAAAAGAAAATCATTCACAACTTAAATTTTATTTTGTTCATCTTCCTCTCTCAGAATTTAGCCACTTTTCTTCATTTATACCCACTATTATGAAATTTTAAGCTCATAATTTAAGGATAGGTGACTTATTAACAGACTACTTGTTGGATCCTTCTGGAAACTATTATAAACTTGCAATGAAATTATTACACACATTTTATATAATTTTCACATTTGTACTTCCAAGGATGCTTTAGGCAGAATATTAAATGATCCAGGAAGTATTAAAAGAAGATGGAAGGAACATACTGAGTCATTGTATCGAAAGGAATTGGCAGATACAGAAGAATTTAATAAAATAATATTTGAGCAAGAACCTATGGTGATGAAGGAAGAAGTTCAAGCTACTTTGAAGGAAATAGCATAAAATAAGGCCCCAGGAATAGATGGTATACTAATTGACATATTTTAGCTAACAGATGCTGCCCTGGATATGCTCATCAAGTTGTGCCAAGAAATGTGGAGAACAACCACTTGGCCAACTGACTGGAAGAGATCTATATTTGTTCCTATTCCAAAGAGGGTGGCCCAACAGAATGCGGAAACTACAGAACAATATCATTGATTTCACATGCAAGCAAGATTCTACTGAAGATTATCCAAAAACAACTGGAACAGCACATCAGCAGAGAATTGCCAGAAGTCCAGACTGGGTTTAGAAGGGGTGGGGGTACTAGGGATAGTGTGGCTGATGTTAGATGGATCTTAGCTGAAAGCAGGGAATACCAGAAGAATGTCTATCTGTGTATCATTGATTATGCAAAGGCGTTTGACTGTGTGGATCATAACAAACTATGGCTGACTCTGAGAAGAATGGGAATTCCAGAACATTTAATCGTGCTAATGTGAAACCTATACTTGGACCAAGTGGCAGTCGTCAGAACAGAGCAGGGTAACACTGCCTGGTTCAAAATTGGGAAGGGTGTATGCCAGGGATGTGTCCCGTCTCCATACCTTTTCAACCTGTAGGCAGAGCAGATTATCTGAGAGGCTGGGCTCTATGAGGAGAAGTGTGGTGTCAGTATTGGTGGAAGATCTATTAACAATCTGCGTTATACAGATGATACAACCCTACTTGCTGAAACTGAGGAGGACCTCATGCACTTGCTGCAGAGAGACAAGGACTGCAGCCTTCAGTATGGGCTGAGGCTCAATGCTAAGAAGACAAAGATTCTCACCACTGAATCAACTGGTAGCATCAGGATGGATAGTGAAGAGATTGAGATTGTTCACAGCTTCAATTTGCTCGACTCCATGGTCAACACTCTTGGCACCAGCAGCCAGGAAATAAAAAAACAAATGTATTGTGATGGGAAAGTCTGCTGTTAGGGACCTCTCTAAAATACTCAAGAGCAACGGTGTCTCTATCTAGAGACTAAGGTGCGCCTGATACAGGCCATGGTCTTTGCAAACACTTGTTATGCATCAGAGGGTTGGACAATGACTAGGGAGGACAGAAGGAGAATTGATGCCTTTGAGCTGTGGTGCTGGAGAAGAGTATTGAATGTCCAAGAATGTACCATGGACTGCCAAGAAAACAAACAGATTCATCCTGGAGAGGGTTAAACCAGGCTACTCCTTGGAGGCAAGGATTCTGGGCCTTGGTCTGACATACTTTGGACATGTTGTAAGGAGGGATAGGTCCTTGGAGAGGGACATCATGCTTGGTAGGGTGGAGAGACAGTGCAGGAAGGGAAGACCCTCTATGAGGTGGATTGATTCAGTGACTGGGGTATTCCGGATGGCTGTGTCAGAGGCAATACGATTGGCACAGGATAGAGCAGGATTTAGGGTTGTTGTACATAGGGTCGCTATGAGTTGCAAATGACTCGATGGCACATAATAACAACAACTTCTGTTATACTTTTCCCTAAAGTTTAACCAGAATATTATATACTGCCAAGTGTGGTGAAATTTCATCTTCACATATTTTGAGCTTATTAACAGCAGGACTCTCTCATTCAAAAAGAACATTATGCTAAATTAGAGGATCAGTGAAGGAGAGACTACCTCTTCATGAAGTGAATTAATACAATAGTGACTACAATAATATGCCTAAACACAGCAGAGATTGTGAGGTCCATACTGAAAGTGTTTTTATCTGCAGTACATATAGTTACTAAGAGCTGGAGTCTTCTTTATTATTGGCTGGAGCCAACTAAGATTTCATTGGTCTCTTTAAACCTTCCTTTAAAGCTAAAAAAGGAATTCTGGTGGCACACATTTTTGTGCTGCTAATTGAAATGTCAGTGTTTCAAATATACCAACAGTCATTTGGGAGACAATCTCCTATTTTAAATAATTATAGTTTTGCAAAAACACATTGAATAGTTGCTATGAGTCACAAAGAACTCAATTATTCCTTTTTGAAACGTAAGATTACTCATAGATAAGATACAATATATCCTGTGAGATACATATATATATGGCTCACTATGAGTCGTAGGCAACACGATACATAACAAAAACTATATATATATACATATATATATATATACATATATATACACACATATATATATACATATATATATATAGCATATACATGTACACACACCCACACCCATGCATACTATATATATAATGTATTCTTGATTGCTTATACCATGGATGTTGATTGCGAAATCAAGAATGATGAAATAACTGGAAACTTCAATCTTTTCTCCAATTATCATGATACTACTGCCTATTGGCCCAGGGGTGAAGATTTTTATTTCATTCATGCTGAGATGTAATCTATATTGAAGGCTGTAATCTTTGATCTTTTACATAAAATATTTTAAATCCTCATTTTTTTGCAAGCAAAGTTGTACAACCTCCATAATGCAGATAGCCGATAGTTGATGAATCTCATCCCTATCCGATGCTACATATTGATTCATAGAGTCTAGCTTCTTGAGTGATTTGTTTGACATATTCATTGAGTAGGCATGAAGAAAGGAAAAAGCCCAGATGCATTTTTCTTAATTTTGAAGCAATGCAATATTCTCTTGTTTGAACAACTCCTCCTTGGTAATGGTATAGGTCTCACCTGAACATAATTAAGCATTCTGAAATTCCCATTCTTTCCATGTCAGCCATAGTTTGTTTTGATCCACACAGTTAAATGGCTTTGTATAGTTAATGAAACAGGGATAGATGTCTTTCTGTTATTCTTTAATTTCAGCCAAGATTCATATGATGTCAGTGATGATCTTCCTGGTGCCTGGCCTCTGCTAAATCTAGCTTGAATATCTGGTAGTTCTCTGTCAATGAACTTATCCAGCTATTTTTTTTTTCATAATCTTCAGGAAGATTTTGCTTTTATTTGATGTTAATGATATTATGGGCTAATTTTCACATTCTTTTGGACTTTCAGGAATAGTAATAAATGCAAATATCTTCCAATCACTGGCTAGATAGCATTGATAATAATTGTAAATGGAATACAAAAATTAGAAATAAAGAAAGAATATACTGACATCCTTGGTGCCAGCAGTCAAGAAATCAAAAGAAAAATGCTGTTAAAGATCTGCAAAGTGCTGAAGGACAATACAGATGAGAGACAAGCAGACATATATATACCTAAGCAATTAAGACCAGCAACATAGAAAGATACTTCTCCAAAACAAAAACTCACAGATAAATGATACCATTAAAAGCTAACCATAAAGACAAAAAAATACACAGACAAAATGGTGCAGGCAGCAAGGATTCTCACATCAAGCAAGTGGCACAAAGTCCAGAATGTCTGTAGGTTGTCTGGTCTTGGTCAAGGGTGGGTACTTTGGTCTCTCTCTGTGAGGAGCCCTGAGGTAGGACCTCTAACACCTAATATGATGCTTGGGCTGCCATCAATCAGGACGTGATCTTTTTAATTACTTACTATCCATCTGAGAGCTGAATATAATGAATAACAATGAAAAAAACGGATGCTTTTGAGTTATGGTGCTAGAGAAGAGTAATGAACATCCATGGGCTGCCAAGAAAACAAACAGGTATGTCCTAGAAAGAGTGAAATCAGGTTGTTCCTTGGAGGTAAGGATTTTAAAACTGTCTTACGTACTTTAGACTTGTTGCCAGGATGGAGCGGTTCTTGGAGAAGGACATCATCATGCTTGGAAGGGTAGATGGTCAGTGCAGTAGAAAAGACTCTAGATGAGGTAGATTGACACAATGACTGTGGCAATGGGGTTAGGTGTTTCAGATATGGTGAGATTGGCTCAGGATAGGGCAAGGTTCAGAGTCATTGTTCATAGAGTCATGATAAGTCAAGTACATTTGACAGCATATAATAACAACACATATATAATATATATTAGATTAAAATTCTTTCCATGTTTATATAGATATAGCTAAGGTATCTTTTTAGCATTAGAAGGTTTCTTAAATGTCTAATGACTTCTGTCCATCTGTTCATGGAAAGAGACACTAAGTCTGACCAAAAGCTCTGAATGCTTTAACAGTACTTTCCAATTCTTCTTTGGCTTAAAAATTCAGGAAACAAAATTAATTTTAAACATTTGAGCCACATGCCACTTGAAAGATTTTATATTCAATATATAGCTCAATAATTGACCATCTTTCTTACATGAAACCATTTATATTCTTTGAGTAAATGTAGCGTAAATAATTAACCATGAAATGAGTTGAAATGAACAAATTTTAAGTTTCATTTTGTTTTCATTTCTTCTTAGATGGTAGTTTGCTTGGATGGCAATCTAGAAAGCAACAATTTTACTTGGCTCTGGCTGTAAAAATATATATAACCCAGAAATCCCTATTTTTATATAGAATTTCAGCATACTATTATATTTCTATGAGAATAGTGAAAAAATGAACAATTTTAGTATACATTTTAACATTCCTCACATTCTAAAGGATTTATTTGCTTAAATTATAACAATCCCATTCATATTGACAGTAATTAATTTTTTAATTAGCATATACTTTTATCTTGGATGATGAGTTGTAAGTTAAAATATTATATGAAATTACAATTCTTTTACTGCAATTCTAAATTATTAAAATTACTGAAATAATATAGTTCCTTTCTTCCCATTGTTTTTATTTGCTTGTTTTAAAATTCTTGTTCAAAATTCTGGAAGACAGAAATCAAAGTTTTTGTAGGATGATACACTCTGAGGAATTTAGGGAAGGTTTTGTTTTGGTTTGCCTTTTAATTTTACTGCTTTTTGTGGTCTCAAGTGTTCACAAACTTGTTTCACTGTCACCAAATGGTTTCCCTCTTCATCTACTTGTATCTGTTCTCTTTTTATAGGGGTTCAAATTCTATTAGAATAGGGTGTACACTAGTAACCTCATCTTAACTTGATTAGATTACAAAGATGCTCTTTCAAAATAAAGAGATAATAAAACACAAATAATGTAATGGGGAAAGAGAAATAGAAAACTCAATTTTTTTCCCAACAATATGGCAAATAGGCCTTGTTCTAGCAAGAAAATTAATTTTGGTAGAAAAATCGTGTTTACATCTTATACATTCACTGATCCAAGAGGTTAACACTTAAAAATATCTCTTTAGGGGACAGAAGTCAACTCATCACACCACTCATACAAAGTCTAGGTATAAAGCAAAGGCCTATTTTGTTGCTTAAGCTAAAAGATCTAGTTTATCTCATAAATTTAGCTTGATGACAAATTACTTATTTTAAACAAATTTCTTCTCTCATTTT
Source organism: Elephantulus edwardii (assembly GCF_000299155.1). Classification (NCBI taxonomy): domain Eukaryota; kingdom Metazoa; phylum Chordata; class Mammalia; order Macroscelidea; family Macroscelididae; genus Elephantulus; species Elephantulus edwardii. The sequence continues at coordinate 9,861,475 of NW_006399873.1, forward strand.
TTCTTTAGTTTGATTTTCATAAATTTATTAAATAAATTAAATATTTAAATAAAGGCTTGGTGTGAATTGAAACTAAGTAGATAGGTATGTTGTTGGAAGAGTCCAATGTTTGGAAAACAACATGGTTGGAAAGATGGAATACAAAAGAGGAAGAATTTTAATGAGATGGCTTGATATTGTGATTGTTATCAATGGACTCAAGGAAATCAGAGATAATGAGGATTCCACCGAACAGGGACCAGTTCATATCCATTGTTCAGAGGGTAGCTAAGAGTCTGAATGACACAATGACCTAACAATAATAGATAGTACCTAACAACAACTGCAATACCCATTGTTCATAACATTAACTTTTCCATGGGTAGGCCACTCACTTTCTCTACTGGAGATTATCCGTCTTATATTCATCTGAGTTATCAGAATGTGATATCCAACATGCCTTAAATGTCTGATAGGTTTGAACTGTCCCTATGGTTATATGCAAAAGTTACTCTCAAGACTGATAGTATTTAGCTAAATTCACATTATCACAAAAAGTCATCTCCCCTTGTCCCTGAGTTGCTCCTCCTATCCATGATAATTCCATGTTCTCCATACTCTTCCCAGGCTTTCGTTTAAGCAGAAACATTGTTTCTTCTTTTACTACTCTCATCCCTTCTTCATTCTTTTCTATATAGTCCTTTTCATGTGACATGCATTTTGTACCCTTCTTTTACTTTTTCTAATTGAGTGAAAGTTTATGAATCATATTTATTTTTAATTTAATCATTCTGGTACATCTTGTTTTACAAGAATTTTTTACATTTTATCAATATCATTAATTAATTGCAATATCTAATTAACTTTTATTATATTTTTACTTCTTTTCCCTTTATTGCCTTTCTCTTCATCCAGTTTTGTTACTTTTCATTTCCCTACCCCTCTCTTCCCATCCCTGATAACCTTGAAAAAATGATGCTAATCTGAGTATAAACTTTGTTTTATATTTTTATAATAGTGATCTCATACTATAATTGTCCTTTAATGATTGACTCATGTCACAAAATTAACCTTTTCTTACAGGAATTCTTGATAAGATAAACCTATGTGCAAAATTCCAAGGACAACATTTGTAGATACTAATTTAATTATAAATGTGCCATATTATGTAATATCTTAGAAAAGCTATCTAGTTGTTTTCCTGTGCAATAGAATCAGAAAAGATTGTCCATTGTCCTTCCACAGAGCAAGTGGGGAATCTGAACCACATCACAACTTCTTACCACTAGGCCACTGCTCCTCCAGGTCATTTAAAAAGGTAGTAAATCACAAGGAAAGAGATTACTGATATTTCTCCTATAGATAGAGTCAGAACTGACTGCTCAATTTTCCTTCACAGAGCACCTAGTGAATTCAAACTGCACAGTCTTTGGATTTACAGTGCAGTTTCTTACCGCTAAAGCATCATAATTTCTTGGTCTTCTTTAGTGTATATAATTACCTTACAAAAATACAACTTGGCATGATTTATTTGTTACTATTTTAGGTAAATGTGTTGATGCAACCTTAGTTTAATATAATATTTGCTATTTCTATCTGTTGTTATTGTTGTTAAGTGCCGTCGAGCCATAGACCACTCATAGCGACCCTATAAATGAAAGACCTGAGCACTGTTCATAGAGTTTCTGGAGGCAAGCCATTTCGGAAGTGGATGCCACTCCTGCTTCCAAACTTATTTTAATCATGAAGCTCCACCAAACACTGCCTACAATGGGTAATTATTATTGCATTTGGCACATCAGTGTCACAGTGTTTAGCATCACAGAAACCACGAGTTACCTCTGTATAGCAATGCACACTTAGGAAAATGTTTGACAAAAAATTCCCAAAACACCTTAATTTAAACCAGGCCTGAGAGCCGCAGATTAAAGTCACCCACCTTGGGCTTGGTAGCATAACTTTCTGTCCACTAAGTCAACACAGCTCTCTCTATATTGTCATTGTTATTGTTGTTAAGTGCCATCAGTTGAGTTGTAGATGACTCATAGCGACCCTATGAATGAAAGGCCTGAGCCCTGTTCATAGAGTTTCCAGAAGCAAGCCATTTCAGAAGTGGATGCCACTCCTGCTTCCAAGTTTATTTTATTGATATTTTATTTTAGAATAGATATTTCTAAATATTGTCAAAGCTAATCTCAACAACAGCATTAGAGTGAAATAAAGCTGCTATGTTTGATACAATATAGGCAATGAAACAAATATATTTAGGTTCTTATACTGGTAAATACAAGTCCTTTTGTTTTCCAATTAGGTTATTTGATGACTATTCCACAAACCTAATAAATTCCAATATTATTATTCATAGTTTTTAATGTTATTTAAGAACAACTTTTAAAGGTAAATTTTCATGTTAAGCAAAGGTTATTTCCTTCTGTGTATTACTATTGTCTTTTCACATTTAGATTAATTTTAAAAGGGTAGCTCCAGGTAAATTAAATACTAATCCAGCAAAATCTTTTAAAACAGCACAGATTTTGATTAAAGAAAAAAAATTACCTTTAAAATATCCAACATTACTACAAATAACACAATTATGGAGATCTGGTAAAACAGAAATACTGATTCTGTATCTAGGATCCAGTTATCTTGAGAGAATTAGTCATGATCCTACTTGACACTAACCATTTTGGAGTTTTGATTAATATCCTACTATAAGGGTTTAAATAAGGAGCTCTTATGGCCTAGTGGCAAGAAGCTGAGCTGCAATCTCAAACACACACTGTTAGAGGTTAACAGCAGCTCCATGGGAGAAGGATGGGCAATCTCCCCCCTTGTGATTAATGGCCTCTGAAAACCTGCCAGAGGGTCAGCTATGAGTAAGTCAGTTCCACATCTATGTCATGCAACAAATACAACAATACAGCATTAAACACAGTTTTGTGGGCAAAAATAGAATAAAATATATATATAATTTATAATTTTATATTATATAATAGAAAATAGTAAAATATAATTATATATATTTTAGTAGTGCTTTTATTTGGTTAAAGTATATAAAATTGCCAATGTTTTACCTATTTTAACATTAAAAGGAGCAATTTCAGCAAGCTTGACCTATTTACTTGACCTTTTGATTTTGCTAATCCAAACATCTAGATAGATTTAAAAAATGAAATAAAAGAAATGTAATCATCTTTCCAACATATATTTAGGTCATTTAAAAATATTTCTTGTGTATGAGCTTGTTCATTTAGTTTAGTATATTAAGTTATACACATCTCACTGGAGGCAAATTTATGAACATAATAAAGCTAAAGAATAAAAACCAGTCAAGCTCTCATTTTCTGTGTAGATTTCAAAATCCTATTGTTATAGAAGGTCAAGGACTGCATTCTTCAGTATGGATTGAAGCTCAAAATAAAAAATAAACCAAAAACCAAAGTTTCTCACCACTGGGCCAATTGGTAATATCATGGCAGAAGAGATTGAGATTGTTAGCAATCTTGCTCAGATCCATAACGAACACTTTTGGCACCAGCAGTCAGGAAATCAAAGATGAATTGCATTGGGAAAGTGTACTATCAAGGACCTTGTGAAAGTGCTGAGGAACAATGAGGCCAATATAGAGACTAAGGTGTGCCTGATCAAAATCATGGTCTTCACAATTACTTGCTATGAGTAAAAAAACTGGGCAATGAATAAGAATAATAGAAGAAGAATCAATGTCTTTGAGTTGTGGCGCTGGAGAAGAGTATAGAACATGCCATGCACCTGAAAGAAAAACCTTGTTTAAGATGAACTAGACAAAGTGCTAGTCAATAAGCCTTTATTTTAAGAATTACCTTCCCTCTGTAACTTGATTGGTTCCACTGTTAGAACCTCTACTTGGAATATTATTGCTTTTAATTTTTGACTCATGTACTTTTAACCTGTTAGTTAAATTTGTGTCTTCTAGGCTGCAACACTTCCATGATACATCTTCAAGCATACAGACATGTACAACCAAACACAATTGATAACAGTGCATCTAAATTCCAAAATCAATCTCCACAATAGTCTATGTGTTTCCTATTGCCAAAGGGGCCCTTTAGAGTAGTGAGAGAAGATCTTCAACTTGAAACCTACAGCATCCCTTTTCAGCAGGAAGTAGCTAAGAGAATATACCGTCCCCTTTTCCTTATGAATCAGAGTGAAGTCTCTCTCAGGTAGGAGTGATAGGGAATGGCAAAGGATACACTGACAAAGGAGATTAATCAGAACTGGCTTTGACAAGCACTGTGGCAATGGGACAATTAAAACAGACTTTCAAGGGGGAAAAAGAAGAGGAACGAACTGGGGCGGGGGGAGGGTAGAGAAAAATAGTGCAACAATGAATGAATGGAAACCCAAAATCTCTGTAACTGTTCATTAAAATTAATACAATTTTAAAAAAGTAAAAAAAGAAGAAAAAAAAATGATGAACTGACACAGTAACTAGGGCAACAGAGTTTGGTGGGTTGGAAACAATGAGTTTGGTTCAAGATAGGGTAGTGTACAGAGCTATTGTGCATAATGTCAAAAGTAACTCAATGGCACAAAACAACAACAACATGTAGATATCATTTAAAATATTTTTGAGAAATGTAAACTAAAATACTAACTTGTTATCAAATTGGAGGGTACAAAAGTTTGTTTTATAATACCAGAAAAAAAGGCACGAATACAATTTTTTTTTTTACTTAAATAGTTCACGGTGAAAAGAATCTAGGACAATATAAAAAAATACAGAAGTTTTCAGTTAAGATTGTTATTGTTGTTGTTGTTATGTGTCGGTTAGCCGCCTCCAACTCATAGTTACCCTGTATAAAACAGCCCTAAATCTTGCTCTATCTTGTGCCAATCTTATTGTCTTTGACACACCTATTCCTATCACCCCAGTCACTGAATCAATCCACCTCATCTAGGGTCTTCCTCTCTTGCACTTTCCTTACCTCCACTCTCCCAAGCATGACTTCCCTCTTCAAGAACTGCTCCCTCCTTGCAACATGTCCAAAGTATGTCAGATGAAACTTCAGAATCCTTGCCTACAAGGAGCAGCCTGGCTTCACCCTCTCTAGAACAAAAATTTTTTTTCTCCTAACAGTCCATCATATATTCAATACTCTTCTCCAGCACTACAGTTCAAAGGGATCAATTCTCCTTCTATCACCCCTACTCATTGTCCAGCTCTCTGATGCATAGCAAGTAATTGTAAAGACTATGTATTAAAAATTTCCTTTAATTCTTAAAGAAACAGGTCTTGTTCTGCTAATAAATGTGTCCTCTTTTCCTAAAACCTGTGTTGTATACCTAACAGGCACTTTATATTGTTTTTGCATTATATTTCATATCACAATGTGATTATGCTTTTAGTGCTTCAAAGTAAATGGAACTTGGAGAAAAAGGCTAGATAATATTTTAACAGTATATTTGATACTATAAGATCCTAAATATATATCCTTTTACTTTACTTTAATAATGGCATTTATTTGAAGAGTGCTCTTTATTTTCCAAGGGCATTGATTTACATTATCTCATTTACCTTTATTCTTACTAACATTATAAGATTTTACATTGCTTTTAACTGAGAGCTATGCTAAAATCAGCTTCAAGAACACACTTCAAAATTATACTTAAAAAAAACACCAGAAACTTAACTGCTAAAAATTTTCCTTTACTATTCAAGAATTTAGCTGTTAACCCAAAAGGGGAAAATTTTATATATTTATACATATACAACAACAACAACATATACAATATCAATATTAAATAGACAATATTTTGAAATATTTTAAAGCATTATTGAGATATAATTAATAAACCCTAAAAGTAAGATTCTTGCGTATAACTGTAAAATTTAGACACACTAAGTTATATGCATAATAATACTAAATGATTCACAGAATTTAATATATAAGTTAGTATGAATATGTATGTTTTAGCATATTCACAGAATACATAATCATACTCAATTTCTTATATCAGGGCATTTTGTTTATCACAAAATGTGATCTCTTATCAATTAGGAATCCAAATTTGTATTATCTCAAATGAAGAATCAAAAATTATATACTTTCATCTTAAATAGAACCAAAGAGATGATGAAAACTATTTTTATTTCCTAACAGAAAGCAATTAGTTGAAAATTAAAGTAGTGGTTTACCCTCAAATATGCTTCTACGCTAACTGTACTCAGCCATTTTAATTTCATTTTTGGAGGAAGACTTCATAGGGATAATATTATAATAATAATAATTTCTATTTCTGAAAATTTTCATACTTTAATGTTTATACATTAAGTGCCTTCCTTCTAAGTGCACAATGCTTAGTGGTTGATTGCATTAAATGGCCTCAAATAGCCTTCTTCACACCTTCTATGCTATGTCTTTGTCATGCAATTTTGTAGTGTTTTCTCATTCACTCATTTAAATGACTATGGTTTACCTTGACCACTGAAATTTTAGCAGGAAAACCTGAGGCATTTGCTGCAGAAGGTCAAGAACTTCAGCCTTCAATATGAATTGAAGCTCAACATCAAGAAAACAAAGATTCTTACCTCTGGGCCAATTGTCAGTATCATGATGGATGATGAAGAGATTGAGATTGTTAACAGATTCAATTTACTCAGCTCCACAACACTCTTGGCACCAATAGGTAGGATATCAAAAGGTGAATTACATTAAGAAAATCTGAGGTCAGGGACTTCTCCAGATTACTGAAGAGCAGTGATGTCAGTCTAGAGACTAAGGTGTGCCTGATACAGGCCATAGTCTTTACTATTACTTTCTGGGAGAGCTGGACAATAAATAAGGATGTTAGAAGAAGACTCAGTGCTTTTGAGTTGTGGTGCTGGAGAAGAGTGTTGAACTTACCATGGACTGGGGCAATCGGGATGAGTGTGTCAGAGACAATGAGATTGGCACAAGACAGAGCAGAGTTTAGAGCTGTTGTACATTGTACATAGGGTCACTATGAGTTGCAAGGGGCTCGATGGCACATAACAACACAACAACAACAACAACAGCTGAAAGAACAAACACGTCTGTCCAGTGAAACCATGCTTCTCCTTGGAGACAAGGCTTTTGAATTTCTGTCTCACCTCCTTTAGGCATGTTGCCATGAGGGACTGGTCCTTAGAGAAGAACTTCATGCTTGGAATGATGGGGGGGAGCATCTCAAGAGAGAGAGAGACCCAAGATGAGATGGATTAATTCAGTGACAGGGGTAATGGAGGTAGATGTGTCAGACACAATGAAATTGGCTCAAGATAGAGCAGAGTTCAGAGCTGTTGTACATAGGGTCTCTACGAGTTGCCAGTAACTAGGCTGCACATAGCAACAACAAAAAATTTATACAGAGGAAGTGCTGGTGGCTTACTGGTAAGAAGCTGAAGGCACACTACTCACCAGCTGCTCTACAGGATCAGAATGGGTAGTCTCCTTCCATGCAATCCACTGCCTTGGGAAATCATCAGGTCAGTTGTGGGTTGGTTCCTCCTCAGCAGTACATAAAAGCAACAATATATATATATATATATATATATATATATATATATATAGAGGCTCTAAGTTACATAGAACTTTGATGTACATTTATTCTTACTCAGTATAATTACTTTAGAAATATCCTCTTTTTTTAATAAATGACTTTTTTTTTGTGAAATCAAGATGAGATGCATATGGTTTAGAGCAAATCCATGAATGAAAGCCTAAACCAACTTAAAGGCAAACATATAATCAAGATCAGCTGATGTCAATCGACTTTACCCAATTGCCTCTATACCGGAGAAAAAGGACTAGCCAAGATCAATTGACTCTTCCACTCAACCACTTCACCTTAATAATGTGAGCAACCAATGTTTATTATTGCATATTATTAGTGTTTTGTCATTGTCAATTTAAAAATATTATAACAATCTATCACTGTTGAAGAAATGACTTATGATAATTAAAACAAGATGACAAAATTTTAGAGGCTATGTTGTTAGTCTAAAAGGGGCTTTTTTCTTTTGGAGTTTCCCACCCCCTTGTTGTGTACCATCAAATCGGATCTAACTGGCACAGGAGGAGATTGCCCCTCTTTCTCCAGGGAAGCATCTGGTGGATTCAAACTGCAGGCCTTCAGGATTGCAGCTTCTTGCCACTAAGCCACCAGAGCTCCCTTAAAAGTTGTTTCTTTCTAGAAGTTCAAATCCACCAGTCATTTCAGGTTAGAAAAATAGACTATATCCTCCTCTGAAGTTCAACTAGAGCATCAGCTATGAGTTGGTTATGACTTGATAATAATGAGTTTTTTAGCTATAAATTATTTATTTAAATTAATGAAATAAAAATAACATCTTCCTAATGCAGATGTCAGTCTAGTCTATGCTTTTCACAGTTGGCGTTAATAAAAAAACCTTTTTGGCTTCTCTGGTGGAGAAGAGGATTAAGGAATTTTCCATAAATTTAGTTAAGTAGAGGAACAGAATTATTTCACTTAATCCAAATAACTGTAATAAAACATCATTTTCTTATCTGACAGACAATAGCCACCTCAAAAACAGAGTAGAAACATAAGAATAGCAAAATGGCTGTTATTTTAAAAGAAAATACATAAACTCCTTCAATTAGAGCGAATGCAATGGTAAATTATTAACATGTTCCATTTTCACCCATTTGAGGTGAAACAGAGTTCTTACAATAAGAGAAATTGCCAGGATCTGTGTTCTGATGAACCAGACTACGAACAGAACAGAAATGTCAAAAGCTCATTTTTAGTCTGAGTTCTTTAGATCACAGAACCTCAAACTAAGAATATTAGATTAGTCCTCAAGTCTAAAATCCTATTGTAAGAATGAAAGTAGGAAATTGATATAAGACTTGTGGATTGGTACAAAAATTGAACGAAAGAAAAAATAAAAAGTAGACTAAGGAGAAATTGAGATGAAGAATAAAAATGTCTGGAGTTAAGAAAGATATTATTTTTTTTACATTGGTACAAAGAAGTCTGACAATTGTATAATAAGTTTAGGATATGGTGGTTTAAAATTGCAAACACACACACACACACACACACACACACACACACACACACACAATCTTTTCTTTATGTTGTCCAGTTTAAGAAAATTTAACCCGTGCATATAGAATGAAAATTTGAAAGATCTTGGCTCCCACCTTACTTCTAAACTAATTCAATACATATTTTAGTATTATCTTGGCCACAGTGCACTGATATGGACATACAATTATAGAGGATGTGGGATCCCAGATGAAACATTCTACATAAATTAAGGAAAATGTAATGGGAAAATTAACACTATGATTCATCTACAATTTGGGCTTAAGTGTTTATGAGTCAGATGGGAAACAAATATCTAGTGTAGCACTGTGCTCGAGAATTCAACAAAACTGCTTATGAATTAACCTTTAATATTACAACCTATCTGTAAGTTGAAATACATAGTGCTGCCCACCTGAATATGACCTACATATTCTGAATACTGACTATAGATTATACATCCTAATTGTCATTTCTGGACTCTGAGAGATACCATAATTACCAAAACCACTCCCATGTATACAGTTGCTTGTTTATTATTTGTTCTTACGAGGACAGTACTTGTAAGTCACTCCACTGTATTGGAGTAACTAGGAGATTGCTGTAATGCTGGAAGTTATGTCACCAGAGTGCTAACACCAGGAGAACATATCATGGTGGAGAGGTTGCAGCAGAGCTCCCAAATTCAGAAAAGGAAGCTTGAATTACCATCCACTTCTGAAATAAGAGGATTTCTAAAGCCCTGTGAACAATAAAGACACATGGGTAGCTATCGTGTTAGAGGTAGAACACAGATTGGAAATTACTAAAATATGAGAAGCAGTTGCAAACAACCATTAATAATAGGAATGTGGAATGTGAGAAATATGAATGTAGAAAAAATGGGAACTGTAAAAAATAAAACAGAAAGCATAAAGATCAACATTCTGAGCATTAGTTAACTGCAATGGACTGTCATGAACCATTTTTAATCATATGATATACTCTGCAGATGACAAAACCCTGCTTGCTGAAACTGAGGAGAACCTGACGAGCTTGCTATAGAAGGGCAAGAAATGCATCCTCAAATATGGATTGAAGCCCAACATCAAGAAAACAAAGATTGTCACAACTGGGCCAATTGACAGCATCATGATAGACTGTGAAGAGACTGAGATTATTACCAGTTTCATTTTGGTTGGTTACACAATCAACACTCTTGGTGCCAGCAGCCAGGAAATCAAAAGATAAAGTGCATTAGGAAAGTCTGCTGTCAGGGACCTCTCCAGAGTACTGAAGAGCAACAGTGTTAGTCTGGAGACTACAGTGCACCTGATTCAGACCATTCTAATTGCGATTACTTGCTATGCATCAGAAAGATGAACAATGACAAGAGATAATAGAAGAGAATTGATGCCTTTGATCTGTGGTGCTGGTGAAGAGTATTGAATATATCATGGAATGCTAGGAGAACAGGTTTGTCTGAGAGAGAGTGAAACCAGGATGCTCCTTAGAGGCCAAGATTCTGAAGCTTCATCTGACATAATTTGGACATGTTGCAAGGAGGGATGAGTCCTTGGAGAGGGACATCATATTTGGGAGGGTGGAGGTACAGTACAAGAGAGGAAGACCCTTGTTGGGATGGATTGACTCAGTGACTGGAGTGATACGGGTAGGTGTACTAGAGACAACAAATTTGGCTCAGGATAAATCATGGTTTAGAGCTGTTGTATAGAAGTTTGCTATAAGTCACAAGTGACTTGATGGCATATAACAACAAACAACAACAACAACTAGGGAGAAAAAATGATGTTGCATTCATATATAAAGGCCAATTTCAAGGCCAATCCTAAAGTACCATGTTCTAAGTAATAAAATGATATCCATAAGCATACGTGGAAGACCTGTTAACATGATTATTTCTCAAAAATACACACTAAAAACAAGTGAAAGAGAAGGAAATTGAGGATTTCTTCCAAAGTTCCTTGACCTTCTTTCTTTCTTACCAGAACTGGAATTATTATCTTTCTGAAAGTGAAATTTTAGTTGGCAAATCAATATCAAATTTCAATGGGGAGATAATATTGTAATACATGAAATACTAAGTATTTTAAGTATTAAGTATATTAAGTGAAGAAAAAAAAGCCCATCAGAGAGAAACATATGCTATATATCCAAAAGCATCAAGTCAGAAAGTCAGAAAGGCATAAAGCACCCAAGAATGTACTAAAACCCCAAAAGTTCTCTAGGCATCATTCCCTGCTTTAAAAGAAATAGCTGCACAGCAAAGAAATCATAATCTTAAAATACATAGCCAACTTGAAATTGTTGTTTCTCTTCAAAAGTTTATTTTTATTGTATTTTCTAAGAATACAGTTTTCCTGGCAAATACTTCAACATTTAAACCCTATCTGCATTGCTTATTTGGTCCTACTATAACAGAACTTCAAATGGACATTTTTCACAAAGGTTATTCTGTCACAACTTAGTAGGCTGTTGTTTTGTGCCATTGACTGTGACTCATAGCTCAACCTTATGTATAACAGGCCAAAACCCTGCTCTACCCTGTGCAAATCTTATTATCTCTGACACACCTATCCACATTACCCCAGTTACTTAATCATTCCATCTCATTGAGGGTCTTTCTCTCCTGTGCTGTCCTGTTTCCCTCTCAAGCATGATGCCCCTCTCCAAGGACTGGTCCCTCCTTGCAACATCCAAACTGTGTTCAGAATCGTTGCCTCCAAGGAGCAGCCTGGTTTAACCATCTCCCGGATGAACCTGTTTGTTCTCCTACCAGTCCATGGTATATTCAGTACTCTTCTCTAACACCAGAGCACAAAGGCATCAATTCTCCTATCATCTGACAGATTGTCCAGCTCTCTGATGCACAACAAGTGATTACAAAGACCATGACCTGAATCAGGCACACCTAAGTTTCCAGACTGACATCATTGCTCTTCAGTACTTTGAAGAGGTTCTGACAGTAGACTTTCCCACCGCAATGGGCTTTTAATTTCCTGGCTGTTGGTGACAAGAGTGATGATTGTGGAAGTCCTAATTTAGAGAATCAAATATAAAATCTATGTTATATACACAATGAAATATTACATAACATTGAGAATAATGAATTTGTAAAGCATTCAACTTTGAAGAATTGGAAGACATAATGCTGAGTGAAATATATCAATCACAAAAGGTCAAATATTGCATAAGGTTACTGTTATAACAATAAGTTGGATATGATGGAGGGTTGCAGGGTTGCGGATGGAGAGTAGAAAAGAACAGGAAGATAATGAATACTACACTGGAACAAATGAAAGGAAGGTGCATTTAAACTGAATGGATGACACATTATATGTGTCACAACAATCGAACAGGACAAACATTTCAAAGTGAATTGAAGGAGGTCTAGGGAGAAAAATATGTATGCATTATGAGATGGAAACTAACCTGTTTGTAAATAATTATTAACATAAAAAAATCAATAAAAATAATTTTCTTTTTCTGTTTGCAATAAAAGATGGTCCCTTGACTTCTTTCAGAATTTATACATACAGAATTCCTTGGAGATGTCCAGGATCAATTTTCTCCTAAATCTAAGAGGTTCATAGCACAAGAAGCCTCTGTGGGCCTGAAGGACATGCTATGCATGCAGCTTTTCTGTGGTAATAAGTTCCACTTATTTTCTGCACGCTTGGTTAATTCCTTTTATACTACCAAAGAGATTGATTCAAAACAAACCTAGTGTTAGAGATTACATCCCACTGAATAGAAATACCTCTTACCATGCACCATGAACATTATAGAGATGCTAATTTACAGTACATACGTTAAATACATCAACTAATAAAACAGAAAACAATAGAATACTAATAATCATAGTCTAATCAAACTGACACATATTTCATATGAGAAAATAAAATTAGTAAGATTTGTTTTCGTTGTATTGATTAAAGTTACTTAAGTTACTCACTCAAAACTTCAAATTCACTTCCATAGAGTTCTGACTCAATGTGAGCTTCCATTGGGTTTTTAACGTTACAAATCTTCACTGGAGGACAATACTTATCTTTTTCTATGGATCTGTTTATTTGAACCTTGTAGTGATGTATTGTACAGGAAAGTGCACTATTAATCCAAAGTCCACACTTCTCCATGACTTAAAACTAATAGTACTTCCCTAGAAGACGGGGAAACCTAATCCCCTGTGATTTACAGTCTTGGAAACCCAAAGAGGCATTAGCAAGAAGATGGTTTTTGTCTGAATGGCAATAAAGTTTTTGAAGGTTTATGGTTGTTTTTGTTTGATTTGGTTTGGTTTTTAGCTCTGGAAATCATTAGATAAGATTACTAACTCATAAAAAGCTGATGTTTATTAATATGTATATACTACTTTTTACATTCATATTAAAATAACATGTGACGAATATCCACAACAGTTGGAGAAGAGATTGAAATTGTTAATAATTTCAGCTTCCACAGTTCCACAATCCACATTCATGTCACCAGCAATCAGGAAATCAAAAGATGAATTGCACTGGGATGATACCTGCTGTCAGAAACTTCTTCAGAGTTCTGAAGAGCAACAGTGTTAGTCTAGAGACTAAGGTGCACCGGGTCCAAGCTACAGTTTTCACAATCACTTGCTATGCATGAGCGAGCTAGACAATGACTAAGGATGACAGAAGAAAAATCTATGTTTTTGAGTTGTGGTGCTGGATAAGAGTATTAAACATAACATGGAATACCAAGAGAACAAACAGGTTTGTCTTTAAGGGGTAAATTCAAATTACTCCTTGGAGGCAAGATTTTGAAGCTCTAATAATACATGGATATGTTGCCAGGAGGGACCAGCCCTTTTAGAAGGACATAATATTTGGAAAGGTGAAGTGACAGACAAGAGAGAAAGGTCCTGGACGTGATTAATTGACACAGTAAGTTGGGAAATAGGAATAGAATGTGTCAGAGAAAATGGGAAATGCTCAGGATAGGGCAGTGTTTAGAGCTATTGCACAGAGGGTTGCTATGAGTTGGAGTCCACACAACAGCACATACAACAACACTGATTTGTGTCCTTGATCAAGGACATTAGTCATATGTTATTTTGATGCAAATAACAGCAGGAACAATGTCTATCTGAATGCTATTGACTATGCAAAGGTATTTGAATATATAAAACACAACAAGCTAGGGTTAACAGTGAGAAGAACAGGAATCCCAGATTCCCGCTAATTAATTAATTGTACTCATGGGAAATCTATAACCAGACAAAGAAGCTATAGTCTAAAAAGAAAATGGGAGCACTGCCTGGTTTAAAAAATCAGAAAAAGTGTGCTTCAAGATTGCATCCTTTCTCCATACTTATTCAATCCATACGCTTAGCAAATAATCCATGAGTCTGAACTCAGTATAGTTGTTGTTGTTATGTGCCATCGAATCACTTGCGACTCATAGCGACCCTAAGTACAACAGCCCTAAACTCTGCTCTGTCCTGTGCCAATCGCACTGTTTCCGAACTCCCATCCCGATTATACCAGTCACTGAATCAATCCACCTCATAGAGGGCCTTCCCCTCCTGCGCTGTCCCTCCACCCTCCTAAGCATGATGTCCTTCTCCAAGGACCGGTCTCTTCTCACAAAATGTCCAAAGTATGTTAGACGGAGCCTCAGAATCCTTGCCTCCAAGGAGCCATCCGGTTTAACCCTTTCCAGGACAAATCTGTTTGTTTTCCTAGCAGTACACGGTATTCTCAATACCATTTGCCAGCACCACAGCTCAAAGGCATCAATTCGCCTTCTATCCTCCTTGCTCATTGTACAACTCATTGATGCATTACAAGTGATTGTGAAGACCATGGCCTGTATCAGACGCACCTTAATCTCCAGAGAGACACCATTGCTCTTCAGTACTTTGGAGAGGTCCCTAACAGCAGACTTTCCCATGGCAATGCGCCTTTTAATTTCCTGGCTGCTGGTGCCAAGACTGTTGACTGTGGAGCCAAGCAACTAAAGCTGTGTACAATCTCAATCTCTTCACCATCCATCCTGATGCTGCCAGTTCATCCAGTGGTGAGAATCTTTGTCTTCTTGAAATTGAGCCTCAATCCATATTGGAGGCTGCAGTCCTTGACCCTCTGAAGCAGGTGCTTCAGGTCCTCTTCAGTTTCAGCAAACAGGGTTGTGTATCTGCATAAGGCAGATTGTTGATAAATCGTCCACCAATCGTGACCCCACATTTCTCCTCAGAGAGCCCAGCCTCCCGGATAATCTGTTCTGCATATTGGTTGAAAAGGTATGGAGATAGGATGCATCCCTGGTGTACACCCTTCCCAATTTTGAACCATGCAGTGTTCCCTTGCTCTCTTCTGACGAATGCCTCCTGGTCCAAGTATAGGTTTTGCATTAGAATGGTCAAGTGTTCTGGGATTCCCATTCTTCTCAGAGTCAGCCATAGTTTGTTATAATCCACATAATCAAATGCCTTTGCATAGTCAATGAAACACAGATAGGCATTCCCCTG
>NW_006399873.1:9878016-9886798 GCF_000299155.1 Elephantulus edwardii
GTATTCACTGGACTTCCTTGTATGCGTATAGATATTATCCTGTCACTGAAAATATTGTACTTCAAGATGGATCTAGCAATGACTTTTATAACTTTGAAAGCAACTCCATTTTTCCTCACCTTTTCATCTCCAGAGTAATATATCATATGATCATCTGATTCAAAATGCCCCACGCCAGTCCATCTCATCTCACCAATGCCTAGTATGTCAATATTTATGCATTACATTTCTTCCTTAACAATATCAGAACACATTTAGATTACAGAAAAGGCAAAGGGGTTTTCAAGTTCTCCATATAGAGCAATGCAGAATAAGGACAGGAAGAAG
This sequence comes from Elephantulus edwardii, assembly GCF_000299155.1. Taxonomy (NCBI): domain Eukaryota; kingdom Metazoa; phylum Chordata; class Mammalia; order Macroscelidea; family Macroscelididae; genus Elephantulus; species Elephantulus edwardii. Next base: position 9,878,344 of record NW_006399873.1, read on the forward strand.
ACACAACAACTTTTGTTATGTGTACGACATAGCTTTGCTTGTTGAAAGAGAAGAGGATCTGAAATGCTTGCTTTAGAAGATCAAGGATTACAGCTTTCATAATGAATTATAATCCTCACCACTGGGCCAATGGGCAATATCACGATATATGAAGAGGGGATTAAAACTTATTATGATTTAATTTTAATTGGAACCAAAATTAACACCCACCGTACTAGCAGTTAGGAAGTCAGGAGACATAGTGCTTTGGTAAGTTCTATGTTGTGTACACTGAAGGGAAGTGATGTCAGTTTAAAAAGTAAAGTGTGCCTTATTCAAGCCATGGTCTTTTCAACCACTTGTTAGGCACCTGGAAGATATTAAATTAATAAAAATTATAGAAGAATAATTAATGTCTTTGACTTATGGTATTGAAGAAGAGCACAGACTGCCAAAAGGACTAGTAGATATGTCTAGGAAAAAGTGCAGGCAAAGTTCTCCAGGGAGGCAAGTATGGTAAATCTTCATTTCTCATACTTTGAACATGTTTTTAGCAGAGGCTATTCTTCAAAAAGGGATATCATGGTTGGAATGGCAGAGGGTCAGTGAAAGTAAAGTAGACTCCCAACAAGATAGAGTGATGGTGGCTGTAATAATGAGTTCAAGTGTGTGAGAGATGATGAGAATGGCACAAGACAGGGACAGATTCAGGTCTGTTGTTCATTTAACTTGGTAGCACCTAACAACAACAATGTCACTGATGTAACCAAATTCAAATTCTTTCTAAAATCTAAAACCAGTACTCTTTTTAAAAATCATCAGGTTGATTCTCAAAGCTAATTTATGTACAACAGAATGCAACACTGATTAGGCCTGTACCACCATCACAATTTTTATTATTATTACTATGTTTGGATCTTTTATTGTACCAAATATGCCAATTCAGTTCCTTGAGGGTCTTCTTTTTTTTATTTATTCACCCTCTCATTTACCAAGCTTTATGTTCCCTGGACAGGTTTCTTCTGATAATCTGTCAAAAGTATATGGGAACAAGGCCATTATACTAGCTTCTAAACAACTTTTGGCTGCACTTCTTCAAAGACAGATTTGTTTGTTCTTAAGCACATAGTACAGAACAAACAAATATGTGCTATGTGTAGAATACTTTAAACTGCAATATACTGGAGTGAGAAGAGATCTGGGAAAGTGATGAGAGAGAATACAGAAGACTAGAAATTAAACAGGAAAAGTAATATAAAAGAAGTTACACTATGGATAACGTTCCAAAGAGATATAGTGAGACTCTTGAGAACAACCATAAATCCAAAGGCCAAGAGACAAACCCTTAAAATAAATTTAGCTTGTATATGCAAAGAACAAGCAATATAAATTCATAGTAGATATTATTTTTCCTCTTTGTTAGATCATCTATATACTAGAAAAAAAGCAATAATCACACCTTTTTAGAAGAAAAGCTCATTCTGCTGGAATAGGGAAAATAAAATTTCTAGGTAAAAATTACTCATATTGAGCTAATATTCTTATTAAGTGCTGTCAAGTAGACTGTGTGTCATAGTGAGTCAATTAACAACAAATCAAAACCTTGTCCTATCCTCTACCATCTTCAAAATCTCTTCCATGTTCAAGAACACAGCTGACCACTGCCATGTCCAAGCACTCATCAATTATTTTTCCATCAGGTATTCAATCATAAATAACCTCAAGTATTTGTTTGAAAGTTAGTAAATCTTAATAGAAATCTTTTAAAAGGACAATACATTTTATATCTTCTTTTTTCCTTCCCTCTTTTCATTCCTCCATTGTTATTGATGTTATGTGCCGTCAAGTTGCCTGCAATTCATAGCAACCTTCTGTACAATAGCCCTAAACCCTGCTCTATCCTGTGCCAATCTTACTGTCTCCAACACACCTATCCCTGTTACCCCAGTCATTGAATCAATCCATCTCATAGAGGGTGCTCCTCTCCTGTGCTGTCCCTCCATCCGCCCAAGCATGACATCCTTCTCCAAGGACTGGTCCCTCCTTGCAACATGTCCAAAGTATGTTAGACAAAGCTTCATAATCCTTGCCTCCAAGGAGCAGCCTGGTTTAAGCCTCTTTAGGATGAACCTGTTCCTTTTCTTAGCATTCCATGGTCTATTCAATACTCTTCTCCAACACCACAGCTCAAGGACATCAATTCTCCTATCCTTCCTAGTCACTGTCTAGCTCTATGACTCATAACAAGTGATTGCAAAGACCATGGCCTGTATCAGGTGCACTTTAGTCTCCAGAGTAACACCATTGCTCTTCAGTACTTTGGAGATGTGTCCCTAACAGCAAACTTTCCCATTGAAATATTATTTGTTATTATTTTCCTCTTACCTTCTCCCTCATATTCCTAGAAATGACAAATAGACTTAGCAATTTACACACTTTCCTATTTTATGTGCAGATAGTTCCTGGAATCTTGTTGAAATTGTAGCAAAGAATTTGTGTCTTTAAAATTTGTAGGTTAATAATAACAATTCTTACTCTAGTACAAAAAAAGATTATGAGGAATTTTCAGTGATTTAAAAACTGTGAGGCCAGTGAAGGTGACTGTAATCAATCAATAATTTGTTTTGAGAAGAGGTCTGTTCAATCATTTTAAATAAGTTCAAATTTGCATAAATTAAGGACAGAAACTACCCAGAATTTTGATGCCTATAACACATAGACTGCTTATATTACATATAAATTGTTGTTGTTGTTGTTGTTGTTGTCAGGTACCATAGAGCTTACTAAAGTTCCTGTACTTGGATCAAGAGGCAGTAGTCAGAACAGAGCAGGGTAACACTGCATGGTTCAAAATTGGGAAGGGTGTACGCCAGGGATGCATCCTGTCTCCATACCTTTTCAACATGTATGCAGAGCAGATTATCCGAGAAGCTGGGCTCTGTGAGGAGAATTGTGGCATCAGGATTGGTGGAAGATCTGTTAACAATCTGCGTTATGCAGATGACACAACCCTGCTTGCTGAAACTGAGGAGGACCTCATGCACTTGTTGTGAAGGGTCAGGAATGCAGCTTTCAGTATGGACTGAGGCTCAATGTCAAGAAGAAAAAGATTCTCACCACTGGACCAATTGGCAGCGTCAGGATGGATGGTGAAGAGATTGAGATTGTTCACAGCTTCAGTTTGCTTGGCTCCACAGTCAACACTCTTGGCACCAGCAGTCAGGAAATAAAAAAGCATATTGCGATGGGAAAGTCTGCTGTTAGGGACCTCTCTAAAGTACTCAGGAACAACGGTGTCTCTCTGGAGACTAAGGTGTGCCTGATACAGGCCATGGTATTTGCAATCGCTTGTTATGCCTCAGAGAGTTGGACAATGACTAGGGAGGACAGAAGGAGAGTGGATGCTTTTGAGCTGTGGTGCTGGAGAAGAGTACTGAATGTACCATGGACTGCCAGGAAAACAAACAGATTCATCTTGGAGAGGATTAAACCAGGCTGCTCCTTGGAGGCAAGGATTCTGGGGCTTTGTCTGACATACTTTGGACATGTTTCCAGGAGGGACGGGTCCTTGGAGAGGGACATCAACTTGGTAGGGTGGAGGGACAGTGCAGGAGAGGAAGACCCTCTATGAAGTGGATTGATTCTGTGACTGGGGTAATCGGGATGGGTGTCTCAGAGGCAATGAGATTGGCACAGGATAGAGCACGGTTTAGAGCTGTTGTACATGAGCTGTCGCTATGAGTCACAAACGACTCGACGGCACATAACAACAACAACAATATGAAGAAGAATGTGGCATAAGCATGAAAGAAATATTCATTAAATATCAGATGACACAATCTGGTTGGCAGAAAGTTAAGTGGACTTCTAATATTTACAAAAGAATAACCACAAAACAAAAAATCTTTACAACCGAACCAGTAGACAACATACTGATAAATAAAGAAAAGGTAGAAGTTGTCAAAGATTTCATTTTATGTGAGAAAACATTAACCAATCTTCCCTGAAGTAGTTGTCATGAAGCATTTGGAAAATCTTCTTTCAAAGGTTTCTTTACATTAATGAGTAACGATATCATGTTGAAGACTGAGGCAAGCCTGACCTAAATCATAGAAACATTAATTTCTTTATATCCATATGAAATCTAAACAATGAAAAAGGAAGACTGAAAAATAATTGTTGTCTTATAATTGTGATTTTGTTGAAGGGTATTAAATATATCACAAAGTTAACAAAAGTAAGAGTGCACCTTATAGGAAAGAGGGATAAGACTCTGTCTCATATCACTTGAGCATATGATCATGAGAACTTGAACCCTGCAGAAGGATATTATTCTTAGAAAAGTAGAGTTTTGGTATAGGAAGTATAGGGAGAAGACTCTTACAGAGATAAATTAACACAGGAACTGCAACAATAAGCTTGTACAGAAAGGTTGTAATGGTTTTAATGGTTCATGCAAGGTGATACACAGAGTTACTATGAGTCAAAATAGAGGAATGACTTCTTAAAACAGCATCTTGGTGGTATTTACATGGTATTTCACTATGGTTTGCATTGATGTTTAAACAATGATTAATGAAAAGAAGTCATATGGCAAAATGGTTAAACACTTGGAAGCCAATAAAAGAAAAGTTTGGTAGATAAAATCAACTTAAAGATTCTTATAGAAAAAGAGTTGATAATCTGTTCTAATAAAGATTATAATCTAAGAAACCCTATGGAACAGCCATCCTTGATATTTGTACATGACAGTTGTACTTAGAGACTTTAAATTGAAGTGATACTAGCTGCATCATAAGAGACTGACAGTAGCATGATGTGTTCAGAATCACAGAAATCCTGATTGCTTGAGACTTAGGCCATCACATAAAGGGCTGGTCAAGGGGAGATGGGTATTGAATGATGTAGGCAAAAGTAGGAAGGGATGGTGGTGGAGTAGGAAAGGATATGTAAAATAAAACAAACAAACAAACAAACAACAAACATATAGCAAGGGTGAGCAGCAATATCGAATCTATTGGTTATTTTTCTATTTAGGTAAATGTCTTTCATCTGCTCTTTTCTGTAAAATACTTGTCTGTCAGATTATATATATATATATATATATCCCACACACAACAAACACACAAATTGAGACAGACTAGGAAGAATTGGCCATCCACTTCCGAAATGGCAGGCCTTTGAAAACCTTCTGTACAATAAAGCATCCTTAGACTAGCACTTGGACTAGCAGACATGGCAATTGAGACTGAGATCTTAAAAATGCAAACACAAAGAAGGAGGAACAGCTGTAAGCAGATACTAGTGATTGGAACGTGGAAAGTGAGAAGCATGAATGTAGGAAAATTTGACACTGTTAAGAAAGAAATGGAACGCATAAATATTGACATATTAGGTATTGGTGAATGAGTTGGCTTGGCATGGGACATTTTCAATCAGATGATCATATGATTTACTATGCCAGGGAAGAAAAGGGAGAAAAAAAATGGGTTTGGTTTCATAATTAAAAAAGTCATTTCTAGATCCATCATGAAATACAATGTGGTCAGTGACAGGATAATATCCATATGCATACAAAGAAGTCAAGTGAATACCACTATCATTCAAATATATGCACCAACAACTAGAGCCAAGGAGGAGGAAGTAGAAGATTTCTACAAACTTTTGCAATCAGATATTGATCAAATATGCAATCAGGATGCATTGATAATAATGGGCAACTGGAACGCAAAAATTGAGAACAGGGAAAAAGGATCAGTAGCTGGAAAACATGGACTTGGTGAGAGAAATAAGACTGGAGATGAAATGATAAAATTCAGCACATTCAATGATTTATTCATTGCAAAATGCCTTTCAGAAGAAACACAAATGAAGGCTATACACATGGATTTCACCTGATGGTATGCATAGGAATAAAATCTATTATATTTGTGGAAAGACTCACTGGGGAAGGTCAATGTCAGCAGTGAAAATCAGGCCAGGTGTTGATTGTGGGACAGAGACTACCAACTATTTATATGCAAGTTTAAGCTGAAGTCAAGAAAAATTAAATCAAATCTATGGGAATCAAAATTTGATCTTGAGTCTTTCCCACTTGAATTTCAAACCATCTCAGGAATAGGTTTGAGGCCTTGAGCACCAATGAGGGAGAACCAAATGAGCTCTGGGAGGATATCAAGAAAATCATCCATGAGAATGCAAAAGATCATTATAAAAGTTGAAGAAGAAGAAAAGACCAAGATAGATATTGGATGAGATTCTGAATATTGCATTAGAGAGACGAGAAGCCAAAGCTAAATGAAGAAATCAAGAAATCAAGAGCTGAACAGAAAATTTCAAAAGGCAGCTCAAGATGACATAGCAAGATATATGCTGAGAGCTGGAGTCAGAAAATTGAAAGGGCCAAACTTGCTCAGCAATTTCTTAAACTGAAGGAGTTGAAAAACAAATTCAAGCTATGGGTGACAAAACTTAAGGTTGCTTTGGGTAGAGTGTTGAATAATCCAGGAAGAGTTAAAAGAAGATGGAAAGATTATACAGAGTCACTGTATCAGAAGGAATTGGCTGACACAGAATTTCATGAAATAACATATGAGCAATCGCCTGTGGTGATGAAGGAGGAATTTCAAGTTGCTCTGAAGGAATTGGCAAAAAACAAGGCTCCAGGAACTGACGGCATAGCAATTGACACATTTCAACAAATAGACGGTGCCCTGGACGTGCTCACTAAGTTGTGCCAAGAAATCTTGAGGACAGCCAGCTAGCCAACTGACTGGAAAAGATTGATATTTGTTCCCATTCCAAAGAAAGGTGATCCAAAAGAGTATGGAAATTATTGAGTAATATCATTAATATCACATGCAAGCAAGATTCTCCTAAAAATGATCCAAAAGCTATTGGAGCAATATGTCAACAGAGAACTGTAAGATGTGCAGGCTGGATTTAGGAGAGGTCGTGGTATTAGGGATAGTATAGCTAATGTTAGATAGATCTTGGCAGCAATTAGAGAAAACCAGAGGAAAGTCTATCTGTGCTTCATTGACTGTGCAATGGCTTTTGACTGTGTGGATCACAACAAGCTATGGCTGACTCTGAGTAGAATGGGAATCTCAGAACACTTGATTGTGCTTATGCAAAAGCTATACTTGGACGAAGAGGCAGTCATCAGAACAGAGCAAGGAGACACTACATGGTTCAAAATCAAGAAGAGGGTCTGTCAGGGATGTATTCTGTCTCCATACTTTTTCAATCTGTATGTAGAACCGATCATCCAAGATGCTGGATGGATGAAGAGGAATGTGGCTTCAGGATTGGTGAAAGAGTCATCAATACTGTGTTATGTACATGACACAGTTCTGCCTGCTGAAACTGAGGAGAACCTGAACTTGATGCAGAAGGTCAAGGACTGCAGCCTTCAACATGGATTTAAGCTCAACATCAAGAAAACAAAGATTATCACCACTGGGCCAATTGGCAGCATCAGTATGGATGGTGAAGAGATTGTGATAGTTAACAATTTTAGTTTGTTTGACTCCACAGTCAACACTCTTGGTACAAGCAGCCAGGAAATCAAGATTTGAATTGTATTGGGAACATAAGCTGTGAGGGACCTCTCAAGACTACTGAAGAGCAACAGCGTGAAGGTGCACTTGATCCAGGCTATAATCTTTGCAATTGATGCCTTTGAGCTGTGGTGCTGGAGAGAGTGTTGAATATACCATGGACGGCAAGAAGGACAAAAAGGTTTGTCTTAGAGAGAGTGAAGCTGTACCGCTCCTTGGAGTCAAGTATTCTGAAGCTTCGTCTGATGTACTTTGGGCGTGTTGCAAGGAGGGACTGGTCCTTGGAGAGGGACATCATGTTTGGGAGAGTGGAGGGACGGCACAGGAGAGGAAGATCCTCAATGAGATGGATCAATTCTGTGACTGGGGTGGTGAGAATTAGTGTGTCAGAGACGGCGAGGTTGGCACAAAGTAGAGGAGCGTTTGGGGATCTTGTACATAGGGTCGCTATGAATTGCAAGCTACTCGATGGCACATAACAACACAACACCACCAACAACATGAGTTAAAATTAACTGGGCAGCACATAACAAAACACTAATTAACTATGTTGTTTGTGGTAGTTGAATATATTTTAATGTGTATCTCTTGGTAACTTGTAATTTTTCTTTGGTAACAGTGGCAGAGGGTTGAAATCGTGGACCTGCTCCTGTTTCTATCTTCACAGAATTCTGGACTTATGATTTTGAGCATTCTTATTTGATAAATTTTGGATGGACTCTAGGTAAAAATGTTATTTGAAATACTGAAGCTACTGTGATACAAATACTTAGATATTGGCTACTGATTATTTTATTTGTGAGTGGTTACCATCAGGCTCCTTTCTTAAAATCAAATAATTACTAGTTTGTTTAATTATGCTAGTTATGGTTAGTTAATATAATAAATTAAATATTCTTACTCAGTAATCTGCT
>NW_006399873.1:9887051-9906007 GCF_000299155.1 Elephantulus edwardii
CAACAAACTTAAATGTGTGTATATTCTTTGTCTTATTTTATTTAGAGAACTCAACTCATTTAAAATTAAGAATACTCTATAAGCAGAAGTGTTTGTCACAGTGCAAATTGTTCATGATTAAAGACACATACACAAAGAAAAAGATCCATGCTAAATCATCAATGAAGCAAGATAGGTAAATAAAAATGATTGAAAAGACCATGACTTGAATTAGACACACTTCAAAGTGTCTTCAAAGTGAAATCATTGTTCCCCAGCACTTTGGAGAGATCCTTGATAGCAGAAATGCCCAATGCTATTAATACATTTACTGATGTCCACATTCTTGCTTAGTACCAAGGCTGCTTTTCGTCAATCCAAGTAAGACAAAATAGCTGACAATTTCAATCTTATCTCCATTTGTTATTATATTCCTTATTGGTTTGTTGATGAGGGATTTTGTGTGTGTGTGTGTTGAAATGCAGTATATAGTGAAGGTGTAGTCTTTGATCTCATGCAGCAAGTGTTCCAAGTTTCTTTCTCTTTCAGCAGGCAAAGTTGTATCATTGGCATAATGAAAATTGTTGATGAGTCTTCGTCCAATCTTTATGCCACATTCTCCTTCACAGATTCCCATTTCTCAAATTATTACAGTTTAAATAAATATAGAGAAAAAAATACAACTCTTTCTCTTATGTTGTTAATGTCTGTGATGTCTACTTCAAGGCCTAAAGGGCAGGTCTTAATGATTTACATTGCTTTTAACATCTGGAATAATCCTTTAGTAATATTCTATATTTTTACTTTACTGAACTATATGAAAAAGAAGACAGCATCAGGACTAAATGACAACTGAATCATCTGAAATATGCTGATGATGCAACTTTATTTACTTCATGTGAAAACAATTTGAAATTTTTACTGATAATGATGAAAATCTGTAGCCATCAGTATGAATTACATCTGAATATAACAAACAGACAAATGAAGTGTCAAGATACAACGTCAATATACAAAAATCAGTTGGATTTCTCTATGGCAACAAAGAAAGCATGAAAATTAGAAACTAGAAAAGCAATACCATTTACAATAATCAACCACAAGATAATACACTAAGGAATAAACTTAAATAGGGACCAAAAAAGTCTTTTTTTAAGGAAAATAACCAAATATTACTACAAAAACAATAAAAAAAGTTTAAGTGGAAAATATCCCTTGTTGTGGATAGGAAGACTCAACACTGTGAAGATGACAATCCTATCAGAAGCATTTTACATATTCAGGGCAATCCTAACATAGATAAATAAAAACCCATTCTTCAAGGAGACAGAAAATTCAATTTGAAATTTTATTTTGAAAGGAAAGAGACCTCAAATAAGCAAGTCTTCTGAAAACTGAAAAAGAAGTGGGAACCGTTGTATTCTCTTATCTCAAAACACATTTCATAGTAGTGATAACCAAAATTGCAATTGGTACAATAACAAGACAGATGGATGGAGCAGAATTAAGAACCCAGAAATCAAAAAAGTCTACTAGAGAAAATTTTTATTAGATATTAAAAAGAAATCGTTAAATGGGAAAATAGTAACCTTTTCAACAAATAGTGCTGACAAAACTGGACATCAGGCTGCAGAAAACTGAAATAGGATCCACATCTCACACCATACACAAAAACCAACTAAACGCTGAACCTATGAGTAAAACTCAAAACCATAAGATCATATGAGACAAAATGGGAATAAACATAGAATCCCTCATTTACGGCATAAAAATGATTACAAACATGACAAAAAATGCATAACAAGGAAACAATAAGATTGATGAATGAGACTTTCTAAAAATCAAATTCTGTATGCATCTAAATTTTTTCTAATAGGATGAAAATAAAGCCTGAGACATGACTTTCCCATAAAATATGGGGGGAGGGAAATAACTTTTGGCAATGATATTTCAGACAAGGGTCTAATAACTTATGTTTACAGGATGCTATGTGGCCTCAACAAGAATAAAACCTGATAACTCAATAACAAACTGGGCAAAGGACATAAAAAGACTCTTCACAAAGGAAGACATTTGGATGGCCAACAGACACATAAAGAAATGTTCAAAATCTGTGACAATCATAGTCATGTAAATAAAAACAACAAAGAGATGCCTTCTCACTCCAATAGTACTAGTAAAATTTCATAAGATTGTTGTTGTTGTTGTTTGGTGCTATCAAGTCAATTATGATTCAGACCAAACCTATGAAAATAAGATCTGAATCCTGTTCTACTTTGTAACATCCTCACAATTTCTGACACATTTGAGACAATTGCCACAGTCATTGTGTCAATTCATCTCATTGGGGTTGCTAATCCTCTATATAAGCATGATATCCTTTTCCAAGAAATAACATTTCCCAGCAATATGTCCAAAGTATGAGAGGCAAAACTTTTCCACGCTTGCCTTCAAGGAACACTGTAGTTTCACTTTATCCAACACATATTTGCTCATTCTTTTAGCAGTTTATGGATTATTCAGTACTCTTCTCAAATATAACAACTCAAAGTCCATTTTTTTTTGTCATCCTTATTCATTGTTCAGCACTCAGATGGCTGGCAAGTGATTGAAAAGACCCTGGCTATCAGATGCATCTTCGTTTTCAAACTGATGTCATTACTCTTGAGTATTTTTGAGAGGCCCCTCATAGTGGACTAGCCCAAAGTGTTATGTCTCTGAATGTCCTGACTACTGGTACCGAGGATGTTGATTGTGGATCCAAATAAGATGAGATCATTGACAGTTTCAATCCTTTCTCCTTTGACCATGATGCTTCCTATTGGCTTATGGGTTAAGACCTTTGTTTTCTTGATATATGAGATATAATATAATTAATGCTTTAGTTGATTATTGTTGTTGTGTGCTATCTAATTTCCTGTGACCCATTGTGACCCTCATTGCCCCAGTTACTATGTCAATCCATACCATCTGGGGTCTTCTTCTCCTGCACTGTTCCTCCACCCTTTTGAGCTTGATGACCTCTAAGGATAAGTCCCTCCTGGCCAAATGCCCAAAGTATGTGAGATAGAACTTGAAAATCCTAGCCTCCAAGGAGAAACTTGGTTTAACCCTCTCCAAGACAGACTTATTTGTTTCTTTGGTAGTTCAGGGTATGTTCAAAACTCTTCTCCAGCACCACAGTTCAAAGACATCATTTTTTCTTCTGTCATCCTAACTCATTGCCCACCTATCTGATGTATAGCAAGTAATTATGAAGACCATGGCCTGGAATAGGTACACCTTAGTCTCTAGACTGACATCACTGCTTTTCAGTATTCTGGAGAGATCTCTGACAGCAGATTTTCCCAAAGCAACTTGTCTTTTGATTTCTTGACTTATGGTATTCCAAGAATGTTGACTGTGGAGAAAGCTGTAATTATTAACAATCTTAATCTCTTCCCCATCTATCATGGTGCTGTCAATTAGCCCACTGGGAAGAATCTTTGTTTTCTTGAAGTTGAACTTCAATCCATATTGAAGACTACAGTCTTTGACCTTCTGCAGCAAGCACTTCAGGTCTTCCTCAATTTCAGCAAACAAGGTTGTGTCATCTGCATAATGTAGGTTGTTGATGATTCTTCCTCCAATCCTGATGCCACATTTCTCCTCGTAAATCCCTGCTTCCCGAATGATCTGTTCTGCATATAGAGTGAAAAGCTATGAGACAGGATGCATTCCTGACATACTCTTTTCCTGATTTTGAACCATGCAGTATTTCTTTGTTCTGCTGTGAGGACTACTTCCTTGTACAAGCACAGATTTCACATAAACACAATCAAGAGTTCTGAGTTGATAGCAAGGAATAAATTTTGGAGAGGATGCAGGCAGATTGGAATGCTCATGCATGGTTAGTGGGACTGTAAAAAAACACAATCACTAGGGAAAGCATTTTGAGATTTCCTCAAAAACTGAACACAGAAATCCCAAATGACCCAACCATTCCACTGCTGAGAATATCCCCAAAGGAAATTAGAGCTTAGACATAAACAGACATATGTACACCTCTCTAGAAGTGTTCATAATAGCAAAAAAATTGAAAACAACTCAAATGCCCGTCAACAAAGAAATGAATAGAAAACTGTTATATTCACACAATGTAATACCATGCAGCATTAAAGAAAAATAAAATATTCGTAAAGCTGTGGTACTGGAGAAGAGTACTGAATGTACCATGGACTGCCAAGAAAACAAATAGATTCATCCTAGAGAGGGTTAAACTAGGCTGCTCCTTGGATGCAAGGATTCTGGGGCTTCGCCTGACATACTTTGGACATGTTGTAAGGAGAGACAGGTCCTTGGAGAGGGACATCATGCTGGGCAGAGTGGAGGGACAGCGCAGGAGGGGAAGACCCTCTATGAGGTGGATTGATTCAGTGACTGGGGTAATCGGGATGGGTGTGTCAGAGGCAATGAGATTGGCACAGGATAGAACAGGGTTTAGGGCTGTTGTACATAGGGTCACTATGAGTTGCAAACGACTCGACGGCACATAACAACAACAAAAAAGTCTAAAGAGAATTTTGTTAAGTGAAGTAAGTCAGTCCAAAATGACAAATATTGCATAAGATAACTATTGTAATAATAAAAGTGGGTAACTAAGGGGTTGTTGTTGTTGTGTCATTGAATCACCTGTGACTCATAGTGACCCTATGTACAACAGCTCTGAAACCTGTTCCATCCTGAGCCGTGTCACTGATTCTGACATACCTATTTTGATTGCCCCAGTTACCAAGTCAATTAATCTCCTCCATAGTCTTCCTTTCTTGCACTGTCTAGCCACTCTTCCAAGCATGGTGTCCTTCTCCAAGGACTAGTCACTCCAGGTCACATGCTCAAAGTATGTGAGATAGAGCTGGAAAGTCCTTGTTTCCAAGGAGAAACCTAGGTTCACCCACTCCAGAGCAGACCTCTTTGTTCTCTTGTCAGTCCATGGTATGTTCAATACTCTTGTCCAGAACCACAATTCAAAGACATCAATTATTATTCTGTCATCATTAGTCATTGTCCAGTTCTTTGATGCATAGCAAGTAATAGTGAAGACTGTGGCTTGGATTAGGCACACCTTAGTCTCTAGACTGATAGCTCTTTTCTTCAACACTGTGAAGAAGTTCCTGAAAATCACTCAGATTTTCTCATTGTAATTCGTCTTTTGATATCCTAACTGCTGCTACCAAAAATGTTGATTGTGGAAACTAGTAAGCTGAAATAATTAATAAACTCAATCTTTTCTCCATCTGTCATGGTTATGCCAATTAGCTCAGTGGTGAGAACCTTTGTCTTCTTAGGGTTAATCTTCAATCCATATTGAAGACCACAGTTCTTGACTTTCTACAGCAACCATTTCAGGCTCTCCTCACTTCCAGCAAGCAATATTGTATCGTTTGCATAACACGGGTTGTTGATGAGTTTTCCTCCAATCCTTATGCCACACTCCTCCGCGTGAAGTCCAGCCTTTGAAGACAGGACACAACACTGATGTATTTCTTACCTAATTTTGAACCATGCAGTGTTTCCTTGCTCTGTTCTGAAAAATGCCTCCTGGTCCATGAACACAAATGTTCTTTCCAAGTTTAGCCACAATTTGCTGTGATCTACATAGTCAAATACCTTGAGATAGTCAATGAAGCACAGATAGACATTTCTCTGGTACTCTTTGCTTTCAGTCAATATTTATCTGGCATTGGAGAGAATATCTCTAGTGCCACAGCCTCTTCTAAATCCAGTTTCTAAATCTGGTAATTCTGCTAATGTACTACTATTACGGTCTTTTTTGGATAATCTTCAGCAGGATTTTGCTAGTTTGTGATATTAGTGATATTGTTTAGTAATTTCCACACTCTGTTGGATCACCTTTTTGGGGGGATAGGAATAAAGATGGACCTTTTCCAGTCAATTGGTCAAGTAGCTGTCTGTCCTCCAGATTTTTTGGCACAACCTGATGAGCACATTCAATCCTTCTTCGTAGTCTGTCTTAATTTGAATGCTCAGCTTTAGAACAGTGTCTGACAGACAAGAATTTTCTAGAAAGGAGCATATGAAGGACATTTCCAAATTACAGAAGGAACCAATAGATTCAGCGCCTCTCTCTCACTCTTGGAACGTGTATCTTGACCCATCCCTTTTCCTCCTCTATCAGAATCCCCTTCCACCCCTCCCTACCTCATTTAGCAGCTCCCTCTCCCTATCGAACCCTTGATATGATGGCTTAGGTCTCAATTCACTTCTGTGATGCCTAAGGCCTCACACTGCTGTTGGTATCTCAAATTACTGCCTGTCTCTTTCAAGTTGCTGCTCGTTTCTCTTGAGTGTATGAGTTTCTAAGTCCAAATTCCAGGTGGTAGGTTTAGGGAAGAATTTCTGACTCAGACAGTTCTGAGGAAAAGTCCTTTCTTTGTTCCTGAGCATCTGCTCCAGGAGAGACTTCTTCTGACTTAGTGCCTCTGCTCTTCCATTTGCAGCAAGCTGTTGTCATAGTAGGATAATCTTCCAGGAGACGGTGATGTCTCCTCTAGATCTAGTATGAAAGAGTTGTTTTCTTGATCTAGGTATATATATATATATATATATTTACAAGGGAAAGTTATGTAAGTTCAAAAGGGAAAGAAGTGAAGGGGTTTTTAAAAAAAGAAGAAGAAATCATGAGGGACAGCAGAAATTACTGCGGGGGGCTTGAGATTCAGAGACTGGAGAGGTGAAGACCTAGAATATGGACTTGAGATAGAGCCATAAAAGTAACAGATAAAAAAAAAAAAGTAACAGATCAATAGTAATTAATTATATAAAATAAAATGTACATAAATTAAACAATGTCTATGAATAATTGTATAAAAGTGAAAGATGCTATAAATAAATAATATTTTTTAAGATCCAGAAAATGTAAATCCTTTCAAATCATTAGAAGTTGAAATTAATACAAATTTCATTTTTCTAATATTACTCATCAACTGTCCATGGAAACATAGGTAAGAAAATAAAGGGAAGTTGAAAGAATCTGTTCTGGAAAAGAATGTATTAGAATTTTGCAAATAAACTAGTATATTAAAAATACATATATAAAAGGAAAGGAAGGATGCATTGCACTGAAGAAAACTAGTGCAAATGACTTCTTCCAACTTCTAAAAAGCAAGATGACCTAACTTCTAAAAAGCAAGATGACCCAACTTCTAAAAAGCAAGATGACCCAAGCCATTTTGTTTTCAGTTACAAGATATGCACTTAAATTCTGAACAATGAAAAAGAATGAATATAACTGAATTGTGATGTTGGCAGAGATTAACATAAATTTTGTAAATGACATAGTTCATAAAAATGCTTCTTATAAGAGGTGACAGTGAGATTTTTACCTCTCTTACTTGTATCTTTTATTAAGGAGGATGAATACCTGAAGAAAAATCTACCATTTGATAAAATAGAGGATAAATAATAAAAGGGAGCGTTCCTCAATGAGATGAATTGTCACAATGACTTCAATATGGATTAAATAGAGACATCATCATGAGAAAAGTGTGCGACCAAATGCATTTCTTGTTGTTATACATCAAGTTTGTTTTTTTTTAATTATACATTAACCATGCCCTGCTTTGCATAAAATGGCAAGTTAAGGGTACTTAACGACACAAAATTTTTGCTCAACTCTCAAAAAATCTCCAGAAAGAGATCTCTTTTTTCTCTCTATTTCTGTCTCACACAAATATATCCTCATTTACAAATATACCTAATTTAACTTACTAATTTTTCAATGTCTTGATTTTCAATCAGTTTATAATAGTATTAATTTTAAAATATTGCATACAGTAAGTCATTTATTATCAATACTACATACCTCAAAATCAAAATTTTCTGCTTTCAAGTGGGAAGCCACTCATAAGTGAATTTTCATTGAGCTTCTAATGCTATAAATCACACAGGAGGAATTTGACTATCTTTCTTCAGTGGAACTGCTGGTGGTTGAGAACAGCCAGACAAGCTTGGCCTTTGATGTTCTTAGCTGGCCTTAGAAGCAGAGCTCCTTACTAACTAGATCACTTAGCAAATAAATGTGATAACATATAAAAATTTCCATCAATTTCTTTGAAATAGTAGATCTTGCTTTCTACGAAGATGGCGCCGAAAGCGAAGAAGGAAGCCCCGGCCCCTCCCAAAACCGAAGCCAAAGCAAAGGCATTGAAGGCCAAGAAGGCAGTCCTGAAGGGCGTCCACAGCCAAAAAAAAAAAAAAGAAGATCCGCACGTCACCCACGTTCCGGCGGCCTAAGACGCTGAGACTCCGACGGCAGCCCAAATACCCCCGGAAGAGCGCTCCCAGGAGAAACAAGCTTGACCACTATGCCATCATCAAATTTCCCCTGACCACTGAGTCAGCTATGAAGAAGATAGAAGATAACAACACACTTGTGTTCATTGTGGATGTCAAGGCCAATAAGCACCAAATTAAACAAGCTGTAAAGAAGCTCTATGACATTGATGTGGCTAAGGTCAACACTTTGATTAGATTGGGATCATCTAAACTGAGTCCAGCGGGCTAATTCTAAATGAAATAAATTTTTCTCACCATAAAAAAAAAAAAAAAATTAGTAGATCTTATCACTCAATACCAAATACCTCAAACTACTCAAAAAAATCAAAACTATCTATGTTTTTTGTACATAGGGTTTTCGGAGGCCTGCTATTTCAGAAGTGAATGGCCAATCTTTCTTCCTAGTCTGTATTAATCTGAATGTTCAGATTTAGAGAAGTATCAGACGGACCAGCATTTTACAGAAAAGTGAAAGATATGTCCCTTATTGTGGAGTTAACCATTAGTATCAGTGTTGTCCCTGCCTTTGGCACACATGTCTTTACCCACTTATTTCCCTGCTCTACCACCCACCAGGATACCCATACACTTCTACCCACTCCCTTCAACATCTATCTCCCATTGTCCAGCCCTTGATCTGATAGCTTATATCTAAAGTTTCCTTGGCTTCTGTGATTCCAAACATGTCAGCTGCTGATAGTTTCTTATGCTGTGACCAGTGTCTCTTAAGTTTAGTGGTAATGTTTCCTGAGCAAAGGAGATTGAGATTGTTCACAGCTTTAGTCTGCTTGGCTCCACAGTCAACACTCTCGGCACCAGTAGCCAGGAAATTGAAAGACGTATTGCCACGGGAAAGTCTGCTGTTAGGGACCCCTCCAAAGTACTGAAGAGCAATGGTGTCTCTCTGGAGACTAAGGTGCATCTGATACAGGCCATGGTCTTTGCTATCATTTGTTATGCATCAGAGAGTTAGACAATAACCAAGGAAGATAGAAGGAGAATAGATGCCTTTGAGCTGTGGTGCTGGAGAAGAGTATTGAGGGTACCATGGACTGCTAGGAAAACAAACAGATTCATACTGGAAAGGGTTAAACCAGGCAGCTCCCTGGAGGAAAGGATTCTGAGGCTCCATCTAACATACTTTGGATATGTTGTGAGGAGAGACCGGTCCTTGGAGAGGGACATTATGCTTGGTAGGCTGGAGGCACAGTGCAGAAGGGGAAGGCCCTCTATGAGGTGGATTGATTAGGTGACTGGGGTAATCAGGATGGGTGTATCGGAGACAGTGCGATTGGCACAGGACAGAGCAGAGTTTAGGGCTGTTGTACATAGGGTCGCTATGAGTCACAAGCGACTCGACAGCACATAACAAAAACAACAATCTATGTAATTCCAATTTTACCTTTACTCTTTATGAATGTGGTTAACTTTTTTCTAAAATTACGCTCCTTTTTTAAACAAAACACTTTCTATTTTGTTATTTTAATGAAAATTTACAGAAAATTGGATTTACATTCATTCATTGTTGCACATTTTCCTTCCTTCTCTTTTGTTCCCCCTCCCGCTGCTCACTTTTTTTTTAATAAATGAATTCTTTATTGCACAGTTTCTGCCTTCACCTTTTCCTCTTCACTTCTCCCAGTACTCTTTGTAATATACCTCTTATTCTGACCATTGTGTTACAAATAATGCCTAATAATATATTCATTTTAAACAGTTTTTTTCCTAATCTATTCCAATACAGTGTCCATTTTTTGTCTACTCTTTTCCTATTTTCCTCCCAGCATTCCATATCAGTACTGGTTCATACAATGGTGTTATGCAGTATGTGTCTTTTTGAGACTAAGAAATTTCACTCAGCATTATGTCCTCCAGGGTCACCCGTGTTGTGTAATATATTGTTGTTGTGGTGGTATACCAGATAGGTGACCCTCTAGTGGTTTTTCAGAGGCAGTTAATCGGACAGGAGGAGATTACCCATCCTTCTCCTGTAGACTGTCTGTTGACCTCAAACTGCAATGCTGTCAGGATTGCAACTTCTTGCCCCTAGGATATAAGAGCTCCAAGCTAATTATTTTTCAGTGCTGCATAGTATTTCATCATGTGAATATGCCAAAGTTTTTCTCATTTGTTGATGAGCTTTTGCATTGTTTCCATCTCTTTGCTATTGTGAATAGTGCAACAACAAACATGGATGTGCATAAATCTGTTTGGATGGTGGTTTTGTTTTATATAGAGTGTATTCCCAGCAGTGCAATTGTTGGATCAAATGGCATTTTTATTTCCAACTTTTTGAGAAAGTGCCAAACCTCCTTCCAGAGTGGTAGAACCACTTTACATTCTTACCAGCAGTGAATAAGGATTCCAATTTCTTCACAATCTCATTAGCATTTTTTGTTTGCTACTCTGTTGAACTTTGCGATTGTTGCTGGAGTGAAATAGTATCTCATAGTTGTTCTTATTAAATTACACTTTCTTACACTGATACTCATTCTTGGCATATTATTTTCTTTTTTTATTTTGTGTGCTGTCAAATTGGTTATGACTCAAAGTGACCTTACGTACAATAGAATGAAACAATTCTCTCTATGCTGTTGTGTTTCAGTCAATCTTGAAAGTCACAAAGTCATTCCATATTATTGAGGGTCTTCTTTTTTTGATCCTTCACTGTACCACAAATGAGATATTTCCCCAGAGAGGATACAGCTGATAACAAACCCAATGCATAAGAGATAAATTATCATCATTCTTGCTCTTATAATCTTATAAAAAATTAAAGCCAGGCAAAATGATACAAAATCAGTAGATTATTTTAATAGAAATACTTTCAAATTCTTTTTGAATAGTTATTTCAATAATATTATTTTTGAATAGTATTTATTTTGAATAGTTCTAATATGGAAGTTTTAAATTATTTACATATTAATCAGTATAATGAATATCAGAACCACACATTCAATATTTATTCAGTATTTTATAGAATTTTTAATCCTTTATAAATTAATAGAGAATCAATATCTGAAATTTTTATGGTTCTATAAATCCTGAAGAATATGGAAAGCTTGCTTTAGTCTTCACGGACACATCGAATCTCATACTTTCTGAACTATTTTCCCAGAAGATCCTACGGGTACAAATTTAAAGCAGGTAATAAGCTTCATAAAGCTTCTGCTAATTATGTTGTTATCTCATCTGAAACTGTCATAGATGCTGCCGATGCTTTAATTCTCCCTGATTCTGCAAAGTGTCATGATACTGAGCATATGCTGCCAGTTTAATAACTCAGTCTGTTTCTAAAGAATGTTTTTCTTCTTTGATGGAGGCTTATCTCTTACCTGAAGTGTGGCCAAAACTCTTGGAATTTGACGACTATCTCTTAAACATAAAACACTGCAAGATTTCTTTGTTTTAGTATAAAAAGCTCTTTGTATACTGCCTATTTCACATATTGTACAGGTAACCCTGCCAGAATTGCCATCTGGATAAGCAGGTTTGCCCATTATTTTTCTATAATCAGGGTATTGAAAGATGAAAGAAGAACTTTTTCCTCTCTCTTATCAAATCATGAGCTGCTACTTCGGTCTATGCTATAGCTACTCAATAAATGTAAAACTTCTTAAATGCATAGCTTTATCTGTTTGTCATGTTTCTTTCACTTTTCAGAATATTTCAATTCGTGTCAAGAAGCCAGAGGAGAAACAATTGATTTAGGTGACACGTTCAACTTAGATAAAAATAAATTAACATTGAAAATAATGGGAATCCCAGAACATTTAATTGTGCTCCTGTGAAATCTATACCCACACCAAGAAGATGTTATCCAAATGGAACAAGGGAACATTGCATGATTTCGAATCAGAAAGGGTGTACTTCAGGACTATATCCCTTCTCCATAACGATTAAATCTGCACGTTGAGCAAATAATCTGTGAAAATAAACTCTGTAAAGAGAAATATGGTATCAGGATCAGAAGAAAATACATCAACAACCTGTGTTACACAGAAGATATAACCTTGCTTGTTCAAAATGAGGAGGACCTGACACAGTTCCAGCAGAAATCATGGACTACAGCCTCTAAAATGAATTATGTCTTAACATCAAGAAAGCAAAGATCCTTGCCACTTTGTCAACAGACAATATTGTGATTGAATAAGAAAAGATTCAATGATCACATTTGGATTCACAATCAGCACTGTTGGTAGCAAGCGTCAGAAGATCAGAAAACATATTCATTTGGGCAAGTCCACTGTCAAGGACCTCTACAAAATACTTAAATGTGTGCCTGTCAAGAAAGAAAAAAAAATCAAAACCCATAAACTGTAAAAAGAACAAAACAAACAAACAAACAAACAAACCACCCAAAAAAACAGACCTCGGGTAGTCTTATTACCTTGGAAAAATGTGGCCAGAGAGTTCCTTGCAGGCAAAGATGATGAAGCTTTGTCTCTCATAATTGGGACATGTTGCTAGGAAAGGCTATTCCTTGGAAAGAAATACCATGCTTAGAAAGGTAAAGAGTCAGAAGAAGAAAGGAAGACCTCCAACAAGATGAGTTGGCATGGTGACTGAAGCAATGTGCTAAAGCGTATCAGAGATGATGAAGATAACACAAGATAAGACAGGATTCAGGTTTGTTATTCATAAGGTCACAGGGAGTGATATACTTTATGTCATGACACCTCATAACAAAAACAAGGCCACTAGATTCTTTCCATATTAATGCAAACTCCCCTCCCCAGTACTGTTTCTCTAGACATTCCCTGGTAGAATTGTTTCGATTTTTAGTTTTTTGCATAACAATTCAGTCACATAAATATGTTAATAAAGTCATAGTTTTCATTATTGTTGTTGTGTACTGTCCAGTCGAAACTGACCCATAGCCGAGAGAAGATTGCTCATTCTTCTCCTGCTCAGCAGCTGGTGGATTTGAATCATATGCCTTTGGGATTGCAGTGAAGCTTCTTGCCACTAGGCCACCAGAGCTTGATTTATAACAAATTCCAAGGTTTAGCAACTAAAAGCAACAAGAATTTACTTTATGTCAAAATTTTTAAATGCATGGATTTAGATAAATTTAACTGTATATATCTAGCTTTGAGTCTGCA
Source organism: Elephantulus edwardii (assembly GCF_000299155.1). Lineage (NCBI taxonomy): Eukaryota > Metazoa > Chordata > Mammalia > Macroscelidea > Macroscelididae > Elephantulus > Elephantulus edwardii. The sequence continues at coordinate 9,900,473 of NW_006399873.1, forward strand.
ATGTCTTTGTTGTTGTTAGGTGCCATTGAGTCGAATATGGCCCATTGTGATCCTGTGAACAACTGATCTGAATCCTACCCTATCTTGTCCATCTTCACACTTCCTGACACACTAGAGCCCATTGCATCAGTCACCGTGTCAATCTACCTGGTCAAGGGTCTTCCTCTACTTTGTCAACCCTCTGCCTTTCCATGTCTCTTTCCAAGCATCACGTCCTTCTCCAAGGAATAGTATCTTCTAGGAACATACCTAAAATATGTGAGGCAAAATATTATTATCTTTGCCTCCAAGGAGCACTCTGGCTGCACCTTCCCCAAGACACAGCTCAAAGGCATTGATTTTTCTTCTGTCACCCTTATTCACTGTCCAGTTCTGGATGCATAGCAAGTGATCAGAAAGACCATGGCCTGAATCAGACCCCCCTTAGTCCTTAAACTGACATAATTGCTCCTCCTCAATAATTTTGAGGCAATTGAAATGAGAAAAAAAGGTGAAAACATATTTTAATAATTGCATATGGAATATATGGGGCTTGAGTGTCATAAAACTAGAAATTTTTAAAAATTAAATGAAATGCATGAGTATTGACATTCTAAGCATTAGTGAGATGAAATGAGTTTATTACAAGAGTTATAATAACAAAGAAGTTATCAACAGGGATTGCATTTTTCTAAAGGTTTACCATAGGCTTGGAGGATTTTGCGCCAGAATCTCTCATGAGATATTTTTTAAGTCTCTTATTTATTGAACAAATGTATCAATTTGACAGATGAATCAATTCACAAGTCTCCCTATAAGGCTTCTAATGACATGGGTACTAGCTTCCTTTAGAAGTAAATTCAGCGAGAAAAAAAAGACAAAAGAACATTAAAATTAAAGTTGTAATGTATTTGAACTTGCTAAGTGTATTTCTTAAATGTGTTAATGGTTGGCCACTCAATGCGGACAGAGAGTGGGGTGGAGCTCCCGATTAAAACAGCTCAGAAGAAGTAGTGGCATCCACTTCCATAATAGCTTGCCTCCAGAAACCCTAGAACCTGGAGAGAGGATGAGAGACACCCAAGTATCAAGGACTCTTCTTCATAGGGTCGCTATGAGTCGCCTGTGACTTGATGGCATTTAACAACAACAACAAGAAGACGTGAATTTCATAAGCAACATATCATTAATGGTGTTGAATTTCTGCACCACCCTGAATTAGTCTAATACAACAGAAAGGACATATAGGCAGGAATATCAGAAATAAGAGATCATTGAAAATAATCTTGAAGTGAAGGTAACAAATCATTCAAATACACATTTCTAACACTAATGTATCTGGTGACTAAACTTAAATATCCATACTCTCTTGTAGAAATTATAAAAACATTATACATTTTAAACCAATAATTTATTAGACTTGATAAGGAAAAAATAAAAGTGAATATGAAGATATAGTGTATAAAGACTTTGCAACTATGCTGTTGTTAGGTGTTATCGAGGTGAAAATGACTCATAGCAACCCTATGAGCAACAGATCTGAAAGCTGTCCTATCTTCTGAATCCCTCAAATCTCTGACACCCTCAAGTCATTGCTGTAGTCACTGTATCAGTCCACCTGGTTGAGGATCTTTCTTTTCTTTGTTGTCCCTCCATCTTCCCAAGCATGATGTACCTCTCCAAATAATAGTTTTTCCTAGCAATATACCCAATTTATACGAGGATAAAACTTCATCATCTTTGCCTCTAAGAAGCTCTCTGGCTTAAACTTCTCCAAGATTTATCTATTCTTTTGGCAGTCAGTGAGATATTCAACACTCTTTTCCAAGACTCTTGTTGTTGCTAAGGGCTACCAAGTTAATCACAACTTATACTGAGCCTATGATCAATAGACCTGAACACTTTCCTATTTTGTGCCATCCTCATTATCTCTGATACATTGTTGTTGTTGGAGTTGTGTACTGTAGAGTTGGAAAAGACCCATATTTCACCTTCCAGGGGGTTTTCAGAGGCAGTACTGAAACTTTGAATAATAGACCTGAACACTAATCTTGTGCCATCCTCATCATCTCTGATATACTTGACCCTATTGCTACAGTCACTGTATCAATACATCTGTTTGAAGATTTTTCTCTCTTTTGCTGACCATCCATCTTTCTTTTTTTTCATTTTTTCCCATCTTTTTAATCATGATGTTCTTTTCCTTCCTAAGAATAAGCCCAAAGTATGTGAGGTGAAATTTTTCTATCCTTGCCTCCAAAGTGTACCCTTCCTGCACCTGAATATATTTGTTTGTTCTTTTGGCCCTCAAAGAAATATTCAGTACTTTTCATCATTACTATAACTCAATGACATCAGCTCTTCTTCTCTCATCCTTAGTTATTATCCAGCTTGCAGATGCATATGAAGTAATTGAAAAGATTGTGATTTGAATTAGGTAATTTATTCTTTAAACTGACATCATTGTTCCTAATGGCTTGGAGAAAAGCAACAAAACAAACAAACAAACAAACAAACTACAAAACCCAAGAAACAAATGACAAAACCCAAGAAAGATATTGTGGTGAAAAAGGAATGGAGTTTTGTTAAATTAAAGTTTCACATGACTTTAATAAGACATAGAAATGATATATGGTAGCCATTTAAAGTTATGACATTTTATTGAAGGAAAAATTCAGAGATAAGATTGAAAATTTGAGTGTTTTGTTTTAACTATGAACTCTAAAAAAGGAAAAAGCAAGAAATAGAAAGCATAGTTAAAAAAAGAAATTATAGATACAGATATAGATGGAATAGGTATAGGTATAGATATATATATAGATATAGATTAGATATATATGCTATAGAGATAGATGATCTAGATGATACAAATTATACAGACAATACAGATGATACAGATGAGATAGGGACAGAGATAATTGTTAGATTCTGTCGAGTTGAGTACAACTCACAGTGACTCTGTGAATAAAAGATCTGAAGCCTGTTTTATCCTGTGCCATCCTCGCACTTCCTGACACATAAGAACCTATTGCAGCAGTCACCATGTCAATCCACCTAGTTGAGGAACTTCCTCTCCTTCACTGACCCTCCACTCTACTAGCATTACATCCTTCTCCATAAAATTATGTGAAGGATATTATCCAGGTAGAAAGTAAAAGGTCATTGCAGAAATGAAGAAGAAAGAAAAAACTGAAATGGGTATCAAAAGAGACTCTAAAGATTGCACTAGAGTGTTGAGAAACTAAAACAAAGGGGAAACATGCAAAGTGAAAGAACTTAACAGAATATTTCAAAGTGCAGCTAGGGAGGACAAAGCAAAACATTATAATGGAATGTGCTGAGAGCTACAATTGGAGGGGGGGAAAGAGAAAGAACTCACTCTGCATTTCTCAACATAACCAAAGTATGTGAGGTGAAGCCTCATTATTCTTGCTTCCACTTCAGCTACACCCTCTCCAAGACATATCTGTTGTGTTGTTTTTGTTGTTGTTTTCTTTTTTTTTTCTCTTGGCTATCCATGGGATGTCCAGTGATCTTCTCCAACATCACAGTTCAAAGGTGTCAGTTCTTTTTCTGCCATCATTATGAAGCCCTCAGCTGCATAACAAGTGATCAGAAAGACCGTGACCTGAATCAAAAGCACCTGAGGTCATCAAATTAGTATCATTACTTGACAATAGTTTGGAGAGGTACCTAACTCCAGATTTTCCCAGTGTAATGTGTCTCTTTATTTCCTCACTACTGGTACCAACAGTGTTAATTATGGATATAAGCAAGATAAAGTTGTTGACAGTTTCAATCTTCTCTCCATCCATCATGATGCTGCCTGTTGGGAAACTTTGTTTTATTGATATTGAAATGCAATCCATACTGAAGGCTGTATCCCTTGATCACGTGTTTCAAGTGCACATCACTTTCAGCAAGCAAGGTTGTATCATCTGCATAATGCAGGTTATTGATGAGTCTCCCTCCAATCCTGAAGCCACACTCCTCTTCATAGAGTCCAGCTTCTCAGATAATTGGCTCATCATACAGATTGAATAGATGTGAGGAGAGAATACAAGCCTGATTTACTCTCTTCTCAATTTTAAACCATGCAGTGTCCCTCTGTTCTGTTCACACAACAGCCTCTTGGTCCAAGTATAAGTTTTTCATGAGCACAAAAAAGAATAGGTTTAGGGCACTGAACACTAATGGCTAAAGACCAGATGAGTTGAGGAATTATGTCAAGGATATTATCCATGAAGAAAGTAAAAGGTCATTGCAGAAATGAAGAAGAAAAAACTGAAATGGGTGTCAAAAGAGACTCTAAAGATTGCACTGGAGTGTTGAGAAACTAAAACAAAGGGGAAACATGCAAAGTGAAAGAACAGAATATTTCAAAGTGCAGCTAGGAAGGACAAATCAAATTATTATAATGGAATGTGCTGAGAGCTACAATTGGAGGGCGGGGGAAAGAGAAAGAACTCACTCTGCATTTCTCAAGCTGAAAGAACTGGAAAATAATTTAAGCCTTGAGTCACTACATTGAAAGATGGTATGGCAGAATATTGAGTGACCCAGAAGCATCAAAAGAAGATTGTGTGAATACGCAGAATCAATGTACCAGAAAGAATTGACGGACACAGAAAAATTTCAGGAAGTGTCATATGAACAGGTTGTTGTAGTTGTTGTTATGTGCTGTAGAGTCTCCTGTAACTTATAGTGACAGTATGTACAACAGCTCTAAATCCTGCTCTATACTGTGCCAATCTCACTGTGTCTTACACACCTACTCCCATTACCCCAGTCACTGAATCAATCTATCTCATCAAGAGTTCCTCTTCTGTGCTGCCCCTCCTCCCTCCCAAGCATGATGTCCCTTTCCAAGGACTGGTCCCTCCTTGCAACATGTCCAAAGTATGTCAAACAAAGCTTCAGAATCTTTGCCTCTAAGGGTATGCTATTTTCACCCTTTCTATTATGAAGCTTTTTGTTCTGCTACCAGTCTATACTATATTCAACACCCTTCTCCAGCACCACAGCTTAAGGATATCAACCAATTATCCTTCTATGGTAGTCAATAATAATGAAGGATGAAGTAAAAGCTGCATTGAATGCATTGGCAAAGAAATACAGCCCCAGGAATTGATGGGATACCAACTGAGTTGTTTCAATTAACAGATGCAGCCTTAGATGCACTCACCTGTCTATGAAAGTAAATTTGGAGAGCAGTGGCCTGGCCAATGGATTGGAAGAGGTCCATATCTGTTCCCATTCTCAAAAAAGGTAATACAATTGAATGTGGAAACTGTTGAGCAGTATCATTAATATCACATAAAAGCAATATACTGCTGAAGAACATTAAAAAACAGCAAAAACAATAATAGATCTGGAAATACCAGGAGTTCAATCAGGATTTAGAAGAGGCCATGGCACTGGGGATATCATTGCTGATATTGGATGTATCCTGGCTGAAATGCCAGAAGAATGAGTATTTATTCTTTAATATATATAGATATAGATATGGATAGAAAGATAGAGATAGAGATATAGAAATATAGATATATATTTTTT
>NW_006399873.1:9907020-9911042 GCF_000299155.1 Elephantulus edwardii
GTTGACTATGGAGCCAAGCAAACTAAAGCTGTGTACAATCTCAATCTCTTCACCATCCATACTGATGTTGCCAATTGGTCCAATATTTTTAAGTAATGTTAATATTTATGATATTTTTCACTTTGAGTTTTGAAAGAAAATATTGTATCCAAATGTTAGAGCACTGGTATACTAAATTGGAAAGCAGATCTTTTAATGTTCCCTTTATGTCAGCATGTCATTGCTTTCAGTTGTAAACCTCATTGACTGATACAATTTCAAGTGGAAAAAATGAAATATAAAATGAAAATATTTGACTGTAGGATGTATGAGAAAATATCTGAATAAGCATACTTCTGCTTAATATTTATGAAAATAAGCCAAGAAACTAACCTTTCAATTTAAAAAGCATAACTTTTATGATTCTTTATTTTTAAAAAAATTGTATTTATTTTGGTGGTTTTGGGCACACTGTCATAAGGGGTCAGTCTTTGGAGAAGGACGTTATGCTTGAAAATGGCATTATACTTGAAGGGTGGAGGGAGAATGCAAGAGACAAAGACCCTGGATGGATACATTACCACAATTACTGAGGTAACGGAGTAGGTGCATCAGAGATAGTGAGACTGGCTGAAAATAATGCAGAGTACATAGCTATAGTATATAGGGTTGCTATGAATCACAGATGATTTGACAGCACATAAACAAATAAGTAAAATAAACTTGCTAAGGCACTGTATAGAAATTTTCAAACAACATCACCAATATCACATGCTAACAAAACCTGCTGAAGGTTATCCATAAAAGATTGGAACAGTACATTAACAGAGTACTACTAGAAATACAGGCTGAGTTTAGAAGAGGCCATGGAACTTAGTCAAAGTCAAATAAGTCTTCGCTGAAAGTAAAGTGTACCAGAGAAGTGTCTATCTATATTTCATTGACTAAGCAAAGACATTTGACTGTGTGCAAGACAAATTGTGGCTCATCTGGAGAAGAATGGGAATCCCAGAATACTTGACTGTGCTCATGTAAAACCTGTACTTGGACTGGGAAGCAACAGAGTAAGGAAACACTGAATTGTTCAAAATCAGGAAAGGAGTGTCAGGGATATGTCTTGTCTTCATACCTTTTCAATATATGTGCAGAGCAGATCATTCAAGAGGCTGGACTTCATGATGAAGAATGTGGGACATCATGATTGAAGCAAGACTTATCAACAACCTAAGTTACACAGGTGATACAACTTTCCTGAAACTGAGGAGGACCTGAAGCATTTTTTGCAGAAGGTTAAGGACAGTAGTCTTCAATATAAATTGAAGTTCAACATCAAGAAAACAAAGATTCTCACCACAAAGCCAATTTGTAGAATCATGATAAACAGTGAAAAGATTGATATTTTTAACAGCTTTTTGCTTGGCTCCACAATCAATGCAATCCTTGCTACACAATCAATGGTACCCTTGGTACCAGCATCCAGAAACCCAGAAGATGAATCACATTGGGAAAATCTGATGTCAGGGATCTCTCCACAGTACTAAAGAACAATGATGTTAATCTAAAGACTAAGGTGCACATGATCCAGTCCATGGTCTCCACAATTATTTGCTATGCATCAGAGAGCTGGACAAATAATAAAGATGATAGAAGAATTGATCTTTGAGTTGTGATGCTGGAGAAAGTATTGCATATATCAGAGATTGAGAAGAGTACAAGCAGGTCTATCTTGGAGAAGGTGAAACCAGGTTGTTCCTTGGAGGCAAGGATTTTGAAGCTCTATCTCATCTACTTTGAGCATATTGCAAGGAGGAACCAATCCTTGCAGAGTGACATCATGCTTGAAAGGGTGAAAGGACAGCCCAAAAGAGGAAGATCCTGGATGAGATGGATTGACTCAGTAACTGGGATAATGGAGGTAGTTGTGTCAGAGACAATGAAATTGGCTCGATATAGAGCAGGCTTCAGAGTTGTACATAAGGTAGCTACGAGTTAGATTTGACTCGACAGCACATTACAACAATAACTTTGAGTTGGTTGTGTAACTCCTTACATTAGGCCACCCATCATACCAGTTGGTAAATAGGTATCTTTTAGGACTCATTTTGCCTAATATGCAGACTCTAAGAAAACTTGTAGGAAAATTGAGATAAACATTCTAGTTAATGTTAGACTGAGAAAAGAGCAATAGAACATGCAAGATACCTAATATCCCACGGTTAACTGATTTCTTAAAACTCTCTCAGTGCACCATTATCCCACACATGGCTATGTGTATGAGTGAAGGAAGCCATTGGTTTCCATCAAGCCAGTTTCCACTCAAGGCAATCTTATGATTAAAATGTAACCTGAGTTTGTATCAGCATCAGCTTCATAATTGTTGGTACTTTTCAGTTCAACATTGTGGTTATTTGTGTCAGTTGGGTGTTTCCCTCATTTTTGCAGGTCTTCTACTTTAGCAAACACGATGTCTTTTTCTAGTAATTGGACTTTTCTGATGATGTGTATAAAGTAAATGAGGAAAGAGCTTAAAGAGCAAAGGAAGTATGGCAACGATAACAAAATATAGTGACAGCTGTTTCCACCAAAAATAAAGAAAAACAGGTGATTCTATAAAGAGTCAATGGCCTGATGAGAATATAGAGGGTGACTACTGTTTAAGAAAGTCCATGCCATTTCCACCCCGTAGGCATTCCTCTATACCCTCATAAACTGGGATTGTTTTGAAAAGACTGCAGTTTCAAGGCCCTATGTGGCACAGATGGTTAAGTACCCAAGCACTAACTGAAAAAATTAACAGTTGGATCCCACATAGGGAACTTGAAAAAAATACCTGAAAATCTGCTTTCAGATGGACACAGTCCTGAAAACACTGCAGAACAGTTCTACTCTATACACATCGGGTCACCTTGAGTCAGAAGAGACACATGGCAGTGGGATGTTTGGGTTTAGTTTTGCTTTTGTTTACTTTATCCTTTTCTCAGTTGATGGGACCAATTAAAATGGCTATTTACAAATAACTCTCAATAGCAGCAGTATGTTGTATCAATTATGAATGTACTCTTTGTAGTTAGACAAATGAGAACCAAAATCTACACTTAGTCTCTAATTAACAGCATGTTTGGGTAGATACTTGACTCTATAAACCTCCGTTTTCTCAATGTATCTACTTTGAGCTTTTGCTTTTGTTACTGTTCTTACAAAGATTAAAAAAGTGAAAATTAGATAAATGAAAAATTAGATAAACACTCATGACAAAGTATAATACTATTTTCACTTGAATATCATCACAGCACAAGAGAGGAAGACCCTCAGTGAGAGGAATTGATTCAGTGACTGGGTTAATGGGAGTGGGTGTGTCAGAGACAGTAAAATTGTCATAGGATAGAGCAGGGTTCAGAGCTTTTTTACATAGGGTCGCTATGAGTTGCAGGAGACTTGATGGCACATCACAACAGCAATATCATCACAGCATTTCTTCAATAATGAGAAATATTTATTATATATCAGCGTAGAGTTATTCATTCATATAACCTTAATTAAAAGTAAGAGATCTTTATCAGGCAAAGGAGATTCTCACTCTAGTGTAAGCTGAGACATTAAAGGTTAAAGTGCTTATCCATACTCACACATATAGGAAATGAAGGAGCTAAAATTCAAAAGCATTCTTACGTTATTTTAGGACCTTCACATTCTAGCACTTGGCTGTAGAATAAGCTGACTGTCATTAACTGAACTCAAAGGTTCTTTTCTTCACTTACATATTTTGGGTCTGTACATATATTGAACTAGTTATATTCATGTGAAACTCTTTAGAATTTGGATTCATAATATGTTTAACAGTTTCATGCTGTTTCTTTCTTCTAGAACATATTACAAATTTTCCTATATTCTCTTTGAATTGCCATAATTATCTTTTATTTTTTTATACTAACAGTCCATGTAGGTATTGCTCTAAAATTGAAAAAGGCATTCTTCTATGACTGAACATTTTATTTAATGTGCATTCAACTTTTGCTTAACATAAACATTCTGCAGCAATATAT
>NW_006399873.1:9911142-9929455 GCF_000299155.1 Elephantulus edwardii
CTGTTTTATAAAAAAGGAAATTCTAAAGTTAAAATATATTAACATTTGTGTGAATTTTTATCCATAATATCAGAATGTTTTATTGAACCCTTACTGCCACACTCACATCAACGTAAATGAGACAACAACTTTGTTTTCAGCCAAAATGCATAAACAGCCCAGACATTGCTGTGCATATACATGGCATGAAAATATGTGTTCAGTAAAACGATTGTTTTATAGAATTTCCACATTCATTCTGTACTTGGCTCTTAGAAACCCATGACAATGGTTCGCCAATTGTTTTTCTCATCAGAGGCCACTGAAAAGTACATCTTTCCAGCTCTAATGTCCACAGGGAACATTCAACCTTGGACTAATTAGCATTATGCCATAACCAATAGAGGTAATTTTCCAACTAATGCATCACAGCAGGTACTTAATAAGTTCTTGTTTACCATTGACAGTGCTTTATACTCAATCTCTAATGATTATATCCTCTCCAGTAACCTCAAACTACAAATCTTACAAGTTCATAGCCATTTTCCTAAGAAGTCCATGAAGATAAGACTCTTATTAAAGACCTTATAATTTTGAAAAACATGTAAGTGGATTATGTTTTGTCAATGGTATTTTAATCCATTTTATCTCTGGTGTCATCATTTTTATTTTGTTGAAAACAATTCTTCTATTTCACCTATCCTGAAAATCTAAACTTAGAACTCAAGCTGAAGACTCAAACTATGGATCATTTTAATTGAAAAAAACTTATGCTATAAAGTGGAAGGATTTCCTGTACTTTTACAATCTAGTTTTTGTTTCCTACTATTTTATTTGTTTGTTTGTTTTTAAAGGAAGACATTAATTTTCTCACAGTTCAGGACATTGAAAGTTCAAATTAAGCATGTGGTTCCAAAAGGAGGAGATTTTTTTGAAAAAAATCAGAAAGCTGAAGGTCTCCAATTCTGCAAGACTGGTGCTTCCTGTGATTGTCGCCCTGGGTTTCTGGCACTTATCACCAAAATCTGCCTGTGACTCATAGCAACCCTGTGTACACAGCCCTAAATCCTGCTCTATACTTTGCAAATACCTACCCCCATTACCCCAGTCACTGAATCAATCCATCTCACCAAGGGTCTTCCTCTCTTGTGCTGTCCCTCCACCCTCGCAAGCATGATGGTCCACTCCAAGGACTGGTCTCTCCTTGCAACATGTCCAAAATAGGTCAGATGAGGCTTCAGAATCCTTGCCTTCTAGGAGCAACCTGATTTCACCCTGTCTTGAATGAATCTGTTTGTTCTCCTAGTCATCCATGATATATTCAATAGTCTTCTCTAGCACCACAATTCAAATGGATTAATTCTCCTTCTATCATTCCTAGTCATTGTCCAGCTTTCTGATGACATAACAAGTAATAACAAAGACTATGGCCTAGATCAGGTGCACCTTAGTCTCTAGACTGACTATGATGCTCTCAAGTACTGTGAAAAAGTCTCTGACAAGAGACCTTCCCAATCCATTTCATCTTTTAATTTCCTGGCTATTGGTACCAAGAGTGTTGATTGTGGAGCCAAGCAAACTAAATCTGTTAACAATCTCAATTTATTCACCATCTATCATGATGTTGACAATCAGCCCAATGATGAGAAACTTTGTTTTCTTGATATTGAGTTTTAATCTCAATATTGAAAGCTGAAGTCCTTGACCCTTTACAGCAAGTTCTTCAGGTGCTCCTCATTTTCAGCAAGCAGGGCTGTGATATCTGCATAATGTAGATCATTGATGAATCTTCCTCCAATCCTGATGTCACATTTCTCCTCCCACAACCCAGTGTCCTGGATAATCTGTTCTGCAAATAAATTGAAAAGGTATAGAGATAATTTTATTAACTAATGTAAGCAACCAAGAGGTATAGCACTTGTCTGTCCATTTGCTGTACAGAGGTAACTTGTGGTTGCTGTGATATTAAACACTGTGACACTGATGTATCAGATGCTATAATGGTGTACAGTGTTTGGTGGAGCTTCCTGATTAAAATAAGCTTGGAAATAGGAGTGGCATCTACTTCGGGTATAGCTTGCCTTGCTTGCCTCCGGGACTCTATAAATTTGAAGAAACGATGAAAGTTATACAAGTGTTCAGGTATTGCGTTCATAGGGTCTCTATGAGTCCTATATGACTCGATGTCCCTTAACAATAACAATAACAACAACAATGTAAGCATAGTTCTGGACAAGGATTACTCTACTTCTGTTATACTAATACATCTTCTTGTTGGCTTGGAACCTCTTCTGTATATTTAAAGAATGACCATTACAGATATTTTGCAACATATTTTTAACATAAAATGTTTTTCTCCCATGTAGATCTTCTGACATTGGAGCTCTGGGTGAACCACTACTCACACTAAATGAATGCACATTTCTTTCAACTTCTCCCGTATCAGACTAGGTCTATGTTTCAGGAAAAAGCTTCTCCATAATTGCTTTTCTCATAGTACTTCAATCCATTGTGAGTCTTCTGATATTTAGTAAGAAGGCAAACTCTGCTGGATTGAGTCTCACATGACTGACATTCACAAGGGACTCCCCTGAGTAGAGATGCATTCCAAAAATGCTGTGTGCTGTGTTCAAAGTTTAACTCCATACAGTGCATTTCCTTCTGAGAGAGTACATTTATCCTCAAATGTCTTTTATGTTCTGTCAGTGTTCTCTTTTTTCTCCTGATTTGAAGAAACCTGAAGACCTCAAGATTCTCTGATAAAGTCCTGTATGAGGATTCTCTCACTTAAGGTTAGTTGAAAAGTAGACGACTGTGAGGACTCATATTTTGCTTTGTCTCTTTGAACACTTGTTATCCACAGTGCTTGTCTTTGTTAAAGGAGAGTAGAACAACTCTGGTTCGGGAAGAAGTATACTTTTGTTTAATCTCTAAGAACCAAAGAGCCTATATTTACAGAAGTCATAAGATATGAGAAGCCCATACGACCCTGAGAGCTAAAATGAACCTTGCCTCAGGTCTAATGGCAATACAGAGTCAAACCCCAATGCACCATGTTGACATTCCCACTCTGGGCAGTGCGGATCAAGTAGCTGTGACTGTTAGGACCAATTTAGGGTTTATGCCAGGCTTAAAATGGTTCTGTTATTGGATAATGTTTCCTTCCTCCTATCAGTTGGGATTTATCACTTTGAGAGCAAAAAAGAACTTGATCAGTGAACGAAATATGTACCCTATATGGAGAGTCTTCATATTCAACCATTTTTACAAAGAGAAACCAATGAGAGAAATAACAACAACAAAATTTAAAAAAACAAACAAACAAAAAGAAACCCAAAACCCATGAAATGACTAAACATGCCTAAGTGAAACTCTGAGAAACTAAAAAATCATTGAGATACTTTTTTGCAGTAGGCTGACGACAATTTAAATATAAGAACGTAACTTCTTGGCCTTTTGACTAAGATCAAGTGTAGTATCTCTTCTTATCAGTTTAAACATGAGAACATTTTATAGGGAAGTCAGAGAAACGTTTTCTATTGCAGCTACCATATTTATAGAATATAAGATTACAGTTTAATATAAGTAAATAAAATTAAGATTATAAAAACAAAGTTTGCAGACTACTATATCTTATATATCACCTTGTGAGATAAAGCTGTGATACATGATATAAAACTAAACATGTTGTTGTTATGTGTCATGAAGTCACATGCGACCCATAGCGACCCTATGTACACCAGCTCTGAGTTGCTATGCAGCCAGTCTCACTAATTGCAACACAACAATCCCCACTGCCCCAGTTACTGTATCAATCTATCTTATCCTGGGTCTTCCTCTCCTGCCCCCTCCATCCACCTTTCTGAGCATGATGTCTTTCTCCAAGGATGGGTCCCTTCTGGCCATGTGCCCAAAGTATGTGACCTGGAGCTTCAAAATCCTTCCTTCCAAGGAGAAACTGATCCATTTCATCCCTCTGGAAACTCTATGAACTTGATAAATATCGAAAGTTGTTGTTGTTGTTGTTGTAATGTGCTGTCGAATCGTTTGCAACTCATAGCGACCCTATGTACAACAGCCCCAAACCCTGCTCTATCCTGTGCCAATCTCATTGACCCTGACACACCCATCCCGATTACCCCAGTCACTGAATCAATCCACCTCATAGAGGGTCTTCCCCTCCTGTGTTGTCCCTCTACTTTACCCAGCATGATGTCCCTCTCTAAAGACCTGTCTCTCCTTACAACATGTCCAAAGTATGTCAGATGAAGCCCCAGAATCCTTGACTCCGAGGAGCAGCCTAGTTTAACCCACTCTAGGATGAATCTGTTTGTTTTCTTGGCAGTCCATGGTACATTCAATACTCTTCTCCAGCACCACAGCTCAAAGGCGTCAATTCTCCTCCTATGCTCCCTAGTCATTGTCCAACTCTCTGATGCACAACAAGTGATTGCAAAAACCATGGCCTGTATCAGGCACACCTTAGTCTCCAGAGAGACACAGTTGCTTCTGAGTACTTTAGAGAGGTCCCTAACAGCAGACTTTCCCATCGCAATACGTTTTTTCATTTCCTGGCTTCAGGTGCCAAGAGTGTTGACCGTGGAGCCGAGCAAACCGAAGCTGTGAACAATTTCAATCATTTCACCATCCATCCTGATGCTACCGATTGGTCCAGTGGTGAGAATTTTTGTCTTCTTGACATTGAGCCTCAGTCCATACTGAAGGCTGCAGTCCTTGACCCTCTGCAGTAAGTACATGAGGTCCTCCTCAATTTTAGCGAGCAGGGTTGTGTCATCTGCATAAAGCAGAGTGTTGATAGATCGTCCACCAATCCTAACGCCACGCTTCTCCTCATAGAGCCCAGCCTCCCGGATAATCTGTTCTGCATACAGATTGAAAAGGTATGGAGATAGGACACATCCCTGGCGTACGCCCTTCCCAATTTTGAACCATGCAGTGTTGCCCTGCTCTGTTCTGACGACTGCCTCTTGGTCCAAAAGTTGTAGAGAGGCTTTAGTCCTTTTGTTCACAGGGTCACTACGAGTTGTGCTCGACTCAAAGGCAGTCAAGAACAACAACAACAAAAATGTCTTAACACATGGATTTCACCTGATGGGCTATATAGGAAACAGATTGACTATATCTGTAGAAGAAATTGTTGAGAATCTCAGTATCAGCAGTCAAAACTTGTCCACTGGCAGACTGTGGGTCAGATCATTAATTACTCACACGTAGGTTCAAATTCTATGACAGATTTGGAAGCAGCAGTGGCATCTACTTCCTAAACAATTTACCTCCAAAAACTTTGATAAAGGTCGAAAGTTGTAGATGGGCTTTAGGCCTTGTGTTCACAGGGTTGTTATGAGTTGTGCTTGACTTGAAGACACTCAACAACAACAATCACTGATATCACATGCAACCAAAATACTATTGAAGATAATTAAAAAATGGCTAAAACAGTACATAGATAGGGAATGGCCAGAAGCTCAAGTGGAATTTAGAAGAGTTTGTGGCACCAGAGATATCATTGCAGAAGTCATATGGATCCTGGCTGAAAGTAAGGAATACCAAAAGAGTGTCTATTTGATCTTTATTGACTATGCAAAGGCATTTGACTGTATGAATCATGGCAAGTTGTGGCTGATATTGAGAAGAATGAGAATCCCAGAGCTCTTGGTTGTGCTCATGAGGAACCTGTACCTGGATCAGGAGACTCTTGTGTGAACTGAGCAGGGGACCGCTGAATGGTTTGTAATTTGGAAAGAAGTGTATCAGGGTTGTATTTTATCTCCATACCTCTTCAATCTACATGCTGAACAAATCATCCTAGAAGCAGGACTCTATGAAGAGGAATGGGGCATTAGAATTAGAAGAAATCATCAATAGCCTGCATTATGCAGAAGACACAACATTACTTGCTGAAAGTGAGGAGGATTTGAAGCAGCTATTGCAGAAATTGAGGGAGTGAAGCCTTCAGTGTGGTTTCCATCTCAACATCAAGAAAAATATTCTTACCACTGGACAGATAGGAAGCATTGTGATGGATAGAGAGGAGATTCAAACTCTCAACGGCTTCATCTTGCTTGGATCCACAATTAACACCCTTCCTATGAGCATTTAGGAAATAAGGAGATGCATTGTACTAGAAAAATCTGCAGTTAGGGACTTTTCCAAATTACTGATGAGTAGTGATGTAGAGTAATTTGAGGACTAAGGTGTGTCTTATTTATGCCATAGTCTTTCTGATTATATGCATAGATAATGCTTCTGAGACCTGGACAATAAATAAGGATGAAAGAAAATGAATTGATGTTGTTGAGCTATGGTGTTTGAGAAGAGTATTGAACATCCCTTGGACAGCCAAGAAAATGAACAGATATGTCTTGGAGAGGATGCAGCTGAAGTGCTTTTTGCAGGTAAGAATGATGAGGCTTCTCCTCACATACTTTGGGCATGCTGCTAGGAGAGGTTCTTTCTTGGAGAGGAACATGATGTCGGGAAGGATGGAGAGTTGGCAAAGGAGAGGAAGGCCCTCAACCAGGTGGATTGACATGGTGACTGCTGCAATGAGCTCTTGTGTGTCAGGAGGTGTAAAGATGGCTCAGGACAGGACTGGGATCAGTCTTTTGTTCATATTGTTGCTGTGAGTTGTACTCGACTCAACAGCATCTAACAACAACAGTCTCTAGACAGATGTCGCTGATATTCAACACTCTGGTGAAGTCCCTGACAGCAGATTTTCCGATGAAAGTCATTGTGGAGCTAAGCAAGCTGTAATTTTTAACAACCTCAATATCTTCTCCATTTATCCTGATGCTGCCAATTGGCCCAGTGTTGACAATCTTTGTGTTCTTGATGTTGAGCTTCAATCCATATTGAAAGCTACAGACCTTGATCTTCTGCTGCAAGCACTTCAGGTCTTCTTCAGTTTCAGCAAGCAAGGTTGTGTCATCTGCATATCATAGGTTGTTGACGAGTCTTCCTCCAGTCATGATGCCACATTCCTCCTCATAAAGCCCTGCTTCCCAAATGATCTGTTCTGCATACAGACTGAAAATGTATGAGGATAAGATACATCCCTGATGCCCTCCTTTCCTGAATTTGAACCATGCAGTGTTTCCTTGCTCTGTTCTGAGGACTGCTTACTGGTCCAAGTATGTATTTCACATAAGCACAATTAAGTGTTCTGAGAGTCCCATTTTTCTCAAGGATATCTACAATTTGCTGTGATCCACACAGCCAAATACCTTTGAATAGTGAATGAAATACAGACATTCTTTTTTATTTATTACTAATTTCAAAGAACATTTACAGAGATTTTGGATTTCCATTCATTCATTGTTACACTTTTCTCCCTGCCCACCCCACTCCCACCCCAAGTTCGCTCTTCTCCTTGAAAAGCAAAAGAAAAAACTCCTTTATTGGTATACAATCCCCCCCACACACCCCACACACACCCCGAGTATATCCCACTCTGCAACCCTCATTCCGAACTCTTATGATAATCATAATGCCCTAAAATATGTTACTTTTAAATTGTTCTCTCCCTCATCGATCAGCTTCAATTCAGTATATATAATTTATCCAGTTTTTCTAAGTCTTACCCACACCTTGATGTCAGCCTCATTCTACAACAGTGGCACTATACAGTATTTCTTCTGGTACTCTTTGCTTTTTGCCACGATCCATCTGATATTGGCAATAATGCTCCCTCTAGTACCATGACATATTCTAAACTCAGCTTGTAATTGTGGCAGTTCTAAATTACTGCTTAATCTTTGTTCCAGAAAGTATGTGTACTTATTCATAAGATAAAAACAATTACTTTGTTCTACAGTAAAATAAACTGCAATTTTCTATGTTTCACACACATGTATAAGCAGTTTTTTCATGAATTGGCAAATGTCAATAGTGAGAAATTATTTTTTTTCAGGAAAAATATTTACAGCTATATTTTTAATATTATTTCCACAAGGATTAAACTAGCAATTACATGCACATATTATATACCATTTAAATTTGTTACATCTTTCTAAATTATCCTTCTGAATAGCACTGTACCAGTGATCAAAGACCAGATGAATTGCATTATGACATCAAGATATCTTCATAAAGAAGTAAAGGTCATTGCAAAGACAGAGGAGTAAGAGAAAGAAACATAAAAGCAAAGTGCATGTCAGAAAAGACTCTGAAAGTTTCAAGCCAAAACAGAAGGAAGAGATGTTGAAGTAAATGGGCTGATCAGGAAATTTTGAAGAGCAATTCAAGAAGACGAATTAAGTTATTTAGAATGTAACATTCAGAGAGCTGGAGTTGGAGTATAAAATGAAAAGGATTCACTCAGCATTTCTCAAGCAGAAAGAACTGAAAAAAAAAAAACAACACCACAAACCTAGAGTAGCTCCACATCGTTATGCTACAGGTAAAATCATAAATGATCCAGCATGCTTCAAAATAATATAGAGGGAATCACTATATCTAAAATAATTGGCTGACACTGAGATATTTCAGAAGTACAATATGATAAAATGCCTGTGGTAATGATATTAGAAGTTCAAGCTGCACTAAAACAATTGGCAAAAGATAAAATGTTGATATTGAGGGAATATCACTTGACAGGTTTCTTTTTTTTTAAGTTTCTAAAGTAATAGGTTTTTGCTCTTTAGCACTTTATTTTTTAATAGATATTTTAATGATAGTTTATAGAGAAAGTTTATGGATTTCCATTCATTCATTGTTGCACATTTTCCACCCTGTCCACCCCTCCCTGACCCAGTGTGCTTTTCTCTCTTTTTTTTTTTAAATCTTTCATTATTATACTATCTTCCAACCCCCAGTCCACTTTACTATGAAGCTCTTATTCTGGACTGTTGTCATGCAAATAATACGTAATCATATATTTCATTCAAGCACATCTATTCCTCATCTGTTTCAATGCAATGTGCATTATTTATCTATCCCCTCTTTTCTTAGTTCCCCCGCAACCCCAATGTCAGTCCTGTTTTATAACAGTGGCATTAAGTAGCTTATGTCCTTCTGTGACTGGGATATTTCACCCAGCATCATGCCCTCCAGGATGACCCATTTTGTATAATAATTCAGGAGTTCTTTTTTTAGGGCTGCATAGTATTCCATTGTGTGAATATACCAGGCCTTCTCTATCCATTTGTTTGTTGATGGGCACTTAGGTTATTTCCATCTCTTTGCTATTGTGAACAAAGCTGCAATAAGCATGGGTGAGTACAATTGACATGTTTCAACAAAGAGTTGCAGCCCTGGATATGCAATATCAAGCAAAATGTTCAAGCAAAATACTTCAGAAGATCATTCAAAACCAGCTAGAACAATATATAGAGAATTGTGAGAAGTACAAACTGGATTCAGAAGAGGCTGTTGCATCAAGGATATCATTGCTGGTGTCACATAAACCCTGGCTTAAAGCAAAGAATATACCAAAAGAATGTCGATTTGTACTTTGTTGACAAAGCAAAAGCATTGTGCTGATCATATCAAATTATGACTTACATTGAAAGGGATGAGAGTCTCATAAAATTTAATTGTGCTCATGCAAAATCTATACTTAGAGCAAGAGGCTCTTGTGCAAACAGAGCAAGGGAACACTGTTGCTGTTATTACTAGTGGTTTTTAAGTTGAATACAATCCAAAGCAACCTTATGAATAACATATTTGGACACTATCTTTTTCTATATCATCCTCACACTACTTGACACACAAGAGCCCACTGTGGCAGTCGCTATGCTAATCTACCTGGTTGACGGTCTTCCTCTGTTTCTGCAACAAGTAATTCAAGTCCTCTTCACTTTTAGGGAACACTGTTGTTGTTATGTGCCCTCGAGTCACTTGCGACTCAAAGCGACCCTATGTACAACATCCCTAAACTCTGCTCTGTCATGTGCCAATTGCACCGTCTCCGAAATACCCATCCCAATTACCCCAGTCACTGAATCAATCCATCTAATAGGGGCCCTTACCCTTCTGCGCTATCCCACCCTACCAAGCATGATGTCCCTCTTCAAGGACCTGACCCCCCTTGACACATGTCCAAAGTATGTTAGACAGAGCCTTAGAATCCTTCCCTCCAAGGAGCAGCCCAGTTTGACCCTTTTCAGGATGAATCTGTTTGTTTTCCTAGCAGTCCATGGTACCCTCAATACTCTTCTTGAGCACCACAGCTCAAAGGCATCAATTCTCCTTCTATCCTACTTAGTCATTGTCCAACTCTCTGATGCATAACAAGTGATAGCAAAGACCATGGACTGCATCAGATGCACCTTAGTCTCCAGAGAGACACCATTGCTCTTCAGTACTTTGGAAAGGTCCCTAAGAGCAGACTTTCCCATGGCAACACGTCTTCTAATTTCCTAGCTACTGGTGCCAAGAGTGGAGCCAAGCAAACTGAAGCTGTGCACAATCTCAATCTCTTCACCATTCGTCATGATCCTGCCAAATGATCCAGTGGTGAGAATCTTTGTCTTCTTGACATTGAACCCCAATCCATATTGGAGGCTGCAGTCCTTGACCCTCTGCAGCAAAAGCTTCAGGTCCTCCTCAGTGTCAGCAAGCAGGGTTGTATCATCTGCATATCGCAGATTGTTAATAGATCTTCCACCAATCTTGACCCCACATTTCTCCTCATAGAGCCCATCCTCCCGGATAACCTGTTCTGCATACAAGTTGAAAAGGTATGGAGACAGGACACATCCCTGTAGTATGCCCTTCCCAATTTTGAACCATTTTTCTCTGTTCTGACGATGCATCTTGGTCCAAATATAGGTTTCTCATTAGCATAATCAAGTGTTCTGGTATTCCCATTCTTCTCAGAGTCAGCCACAGTTTGTTATGATCCACACAGAGAAACACCTTTGTATAGTCAATGAAACACAGATAGACATTCCTCTGATACTGCCTTCTTTCAGCAAAGATCCTTCTAACATTACCTACAATATGCCTAGTACCACGACCCTTTCTAAACCCAGCCTGGACTTCTGGAATTCTCTGCTGATGTGCTGTTCCAGTCATTTTTGAATAATCTTCAGTAAAATCTTGCTTGCATGTGAAATCAGTGAGATTGTTCTCTAGTTTCCACACTCTATTGGGTCACCTTTCTTTGGAATGGGAACAAATATAGATCTCTTCCAGTCAGTTGGCCAAGTGGTTGTTCTCCAGATTTCTTGGCACAACTTGGTGAACACGTCTAGGGCAGCATCTGTTAACTGAAATAAGTCAATTGGCATACCAACTATTCCTGGCGCCTTATTTTTTGGCATTTCCTTCAAAGCAGCTTGAACTTCTTCCATCACCATAGGCTCTTGCTCATATGTTGTTTCATGAAAATTTTCTGTGTCTGTCAATTCCTTTTGATACAGTGACTCAGTATATTTTTTCCATCTTCTTTTAATACTTCCTGGATCATTTAATATTCTGCCATAATCATCCTTGATTATAGCAACTCAAGGTTTGAATTTGTTCTTCCGTTCCTTGAGCTTAAGAAATGCTGAGTGAGTTTGGCCCTTTTGATTTTCTGACTCCAACTCCTTACACATTTCATTGTAATATTTTACTTTGTCATCCCATGCTGACTTTTGAAATCTTCTACTCAACTCTTTAGTATCTTGAATTCTTCCCTCTGCTTTGGCTTCTCTGTGCTCCAGTGCAATTTTCAGAGTCTCCTCTGACATCCATTTTGGTCTTTTCTTCCTCTTCTGTTTTTGTAATGAACATTTGCACTCTTCTTGGATGATATCCTTGATATCCTCCCACAAATCATCTAGTTCGCCTATTAGTGTTCAAGGCCTCAAACCTGTTCCTGAGATGGTTCTGAAATTCAGGTGGGATAGACTCAAAGTCATATTATGGTTCCTGTGGACTAGGTTTTATTTTCCTCAGCTTCAGCTTGAATTTGCATATGAGTAGTTGGTGGTTTGTTCCACCATCAGCTCCTGGCCTAGTTTTCACAGCTGATATTGAGCTTCTCCTGTGGTTTTTTCCACAGTTGTGTGTCAGGGTTGTACTCAGTCTCTACACTGAACAACTCACTCTGCACACTGAACAACTTATTTGAGAAGCTCGATTGTTTGAAGAAAATGTGGTATCAGTATTGAAGTAAGATTCACAATAAATTTTGGTTTGTGGATGATACAATTTTTCTTGCTGAAATTAAGGAGGTCTTGAAATGCTTACTGTACAAGTTTAAAGATTACCACATTCAGTATGGATTGTATCTCAACATTAAAAATATTGTTGCTATTGGACCAATAGACTACATAATGATAGATGGAGAACAGATCAAAACTGTCAATGATTTCATCTTATTTGGATCAACAATCATTATACTTGATACCGGCAGTCAGATCAGGAGACATATTGCACTGGGTAAGTTTTCTGTTAGTGACCTCTCCTAATTATTGAGTAGCAATGGTTTTAGCCTGAAGACTAAACTATACATCATTCAGACCATGGTCTTTTCATCATTTGCTATGTGACTGAGAGCTTGACAATGACTTAGGTTGCCAGAAGAATAATTGTTGACCAAGGTTATGTCTTCTTGATCTGTTGTGCCTTTAGTCATTAAGTAATGCCCTTCCTTATCTTTTACTCTGGTTATCATTTTATCTATTTCATCAGAGATTACTATTGACACTCCTACTTTTTTGTGTTTGTAATTTGGCTGGAATGATTTTTTTTGTAGCCATTGAATTTGAGTCACTTTTTATTTTTTTAAATGTGTCTCTTATAGGCAACACATTGATGGGTTTTATGTTTTGTTTTATCTATTCTGCTACTTTTTTTTTTCTTGATTGACACATTTAGTTCATTCACATTAAGTATGATTATTGTCAGGTGAGGGTTTACCATTACCATTTTTCTCTGGATTTTTTTCCCTCATTTTTCTAGTTAATGTAGTTCATCCTCTTTCCTTTTGCATCTCCATGTGAAGTATTGCATTTAAAATTTCTTGTAGTTTCTCCTTGTTTTCAGGTATTCCTCAAGTTCCTTCTTTTCTGCAAAGGATCTAATTTCTCCTTCATATTTGTTAGAGAGCTTTGGTTGGGTAGGATCCTTGGCTGGTAATTGTTTTCTTTCTGCTTTCTGTATATGTAATTCCATTTTCTTCTATTTCACATGGTTTCTGTTTGGAAATCCGAGCTTAATCTAATTGTTTCCCCTTTGTAGGTGACACTGTTTTTCTTGTCCTGCTTTTAGTATTATATCTTTATATTTTCATTTGGAGAATTTGACTGTGATGTATCTTGATATTTTTCTTTTTGAGTCTAGATTATTTGGTGATTGCTATGCTTCTTGAATGTGCAATTCCATGTTCATCATAAACCTGGGAAGTTTTCTTCTATTACTTCTTCCACAATTTTTTCAATATCTTCCCTGTCACTATTCTGTTCTAGAATTCCAGTAGATATGTTTGTCATTCTTTTTGATGCTATTCTACATGTTTATAATGTTTTCATCATTTTATTTCAGTTCATTTTTTATTGTTCTTCTGGTATGTTTCCACTGAGGTCCTTGTATTCCTGTTCGTTGATTGTGTTTCATCTCTTCAATTCTACATTTTTGTCCACCAGTATGTTGGATGTTGTTGTTTGTTGTTATATGCCATGGAGTCGCTTGCGACTCATAGATACCCTATGTACAAGAGCCCTAAATACCATTCTATCTTGTGCCAACCTCACCTTATCAAACACAGTCATTTCCACCACCCCAATCACAGAATCGATCCATCTCATAGAGGGTCTTCCTCTCTTGCACCATCCCTCCACTCTCCCAAACATGATATCTCTCTCCAAGGATCAGGCCCTCCTTGCAACATGCCCAATGTCAGAAGAAGCTTCAGAATCCTTGACTCCAAGTAGCAGTCTGGCTTCACCCTCTCCAGGACAAACCTGTTTGTTCTCCTAGCACTCCATGGTATATTCAACACCAGGACCGCAGATCAAAGGCATTAATTCTCTTTCTATCATCCCTGTTCACTGTCCAACTCTCTGATGCATAGCACGTAATTGCAAAGACTATAGCCTAGATCAGTCACACCTTAGTCTCCAGCCTGATATCATTGCTCTTCAGTACTCTTGAGAGGTCCCTTACAGCTGATTTTCCCAATGCAATGCATCTCTTGATTTCCTGGCTGCTGTTACTAAGAATGTTGACTGTGGAGCCAAGTAAACTTAAACTGTTAACTATCTCAATCTCTTCACCATCCATACTGATGCTGCCAGTTGGCCCAGTGGTGAGATTCTTTGTTTTCTTGATGTTGAGCTTCAATCCATATTGAAGGCTGCAATCCTTGACCTTCTGCAGTAAGTCTTTAAGGCCCTCCTCAGTTTCAGCAAGCAAGGTTGTGTCATCCACATAACACAGGCTGTTGATGACTCTTTCACCAATCCTGATGCCACATTCCTCCTTGTACAGCCCATCATCTCGGATGATCTGTTCTACATACAGATTGAAAACGTATGTAGGATATTTGTTCTATTTTGGTCTTATTATTCTGAATTGCCTTTTAAAGCTTTTCTGGTACTCTCTCTGTCTTGTGATGATTATTTAAGTTCTTTTCTCTATTTATTTATACTATGAATTCTTTTTATCTTTTGAATTTTCTTCTGTAGCTGTTCAAGTTTCTCTTCATCAATATGTTTCTTCTAGAGCACTATCTCTGAGGTATTGCTCTCTTAATTGCTTGCATTTCTTCTTTGATTATTGCATCTTCTTCTGTAACTGTTCAAATAACTTCACATCAACATATTTCTTCTTGTTTTCCCTATCTGATGTATTTATTAGATCTACTTTATTAGGAGAAGGGTTATTTTGTTTATTCATAGTGACTGAGGTAGACTGCTGGTTTCTTGACATTATGTGAGTCTTTTCTTAGTAGACGTTAGGTTGTTGTAACTATATGATGTACCAGGGTTTGACCATGTTATGTGAAGAAGCTGTATACTGGTGTTTCCTTCTTGTTTCCCTGATGCAGGATGACTGTTGCCCTCAACAAACTGTGGCTGTATCCAACCTCTTCTGCTTGAATGTAAGAAATCTCACCTGATGTAACTAGATAGCAGTGTTCAAGACCAAAGTACCTCTCTTTTCTATTCTATGAGATAGTGCCATGTCAGATCCTTCAATTCACTCTTATACTAGTTGCAAGTTATATCTTGATAGAATTCTGGATACTGGTGATCTCCCTATATGATCTTTCCACATTTCTCCACCCTGTCCCAAGAGCTGGGGAGGAGGAGGATGTAAATCACTCTCTCACCTGGGAATGTAAACAGACCAATCTGAAATTGTTTTACGTTGGTATCCTTGTAGAGAATTTACTTTTTAAAACGTTTATGAAGAAAGTGTAGATCTGCATACCAATTCAAGCTTACTAAGTAGTAATTCAGGGTGTTGTGATAACTTATTGGTAATTAATCAAGGCAGGCAATTCTCCAGTAGCTCCATGGAATAAAGATGGGAAATATCACATGTAATTTACTGCCTCTGAAAATCTTCTGGAGAGTCACCTATGAGTCAGTTCTAACTCAACAGAACATGACAACAACAACTAATAGTAATCCAATAAAATATAGTTATCTCAAAGATATGGTACCAATTTACAGTGAAAGCCAGACAGTGATCAGCATTTCCCAGTGTATGTCATAGAATATTAGTTCTGGTAAAGGTTAATATGTTCTTCCCAAAGAAAGGGCTGTTGTACAAAGGGTCGCCGTGAGGTGCAAGCAGCTTGAAGGCACATAACAATAACAACATGAGTTATTGTCAACTAGACAGCACATAACAATAACAACAACACTTATTTAAAATGGAAGAAATTATAGGATAGAGTAAGTGTTGTTACTTGATTTTCAAGTCTTTTTCAATTACATACAGCTGTATTAATCAGACTATGTAACCATGTCCATGGTATAGTTATTAAAAACATCCCTTTATATTTAGTTCATTATTTAAATAATAAGGAGCTAATTCAGGCAGGTGTATTTTTCCAAGTGCTAATAAAACAAAGATAAATAAGGATTCCCTTACAGGATTATGCTACAGCGAAGAAAACAAAACAAAACAAAAGCATATTGTCAAATTCCAACTTGATAAGTGTTAGAAGAATGCATAAAGGTTTTACAAGCGTTTCCACTGTATACTTTTAATTAGATTTTTATAGCACTTACATCTGCTGCTAATTTGCTCAGATGTAAAATAATACAGTCTCTCATAAGCTTTTTATCATTTATAAAGGTCTCTTCATTTTCAGGGTGAGCATATGAGAGAACCAATATCACATTTTTTACTTTCTTGTAATGCTGTGTGGAGAAGATAATTTTTATTAATTGACTTTGAAGTGTAACATAAATAAAGTTTTTAAAAGGTATTGCTTGATTGATTTAAAATCCTATAACTTTGATCTATCCTTACTTTGAAGATGATTCTAAGAGGAAATTTCAGATAAACTCAGATAATAATATCTATTTAAAACCTTCAAAACTTTCAACTGGATGCCATTAAGCACAGGTGGAAAAAAAAAGGACCCAATTCATTCTTTCCTATACAATGATAACAATTCAAACTTTAGTGTTTCAGAGGTTTCCAGAGGTCCCTTTCTGATATATTATTCATGTTACTTGGAAATTTGTTAGGCTTCCAAAAAATATTTTTAAATTAATCAAGAAGAAATTCTTACATAAATTCACACACCTGGTAGTTTTAATATAATTAATAAAATATTCTTGACATGTTTATGTATCAACAACAATATAGGTTCCAATTACAAACTAAAGTTCTGTCACATTTAAACTAGGAAAAATACATTTATGGGAATATTTCCGATTGTTCTCAGAAAAGTAAGTATATTATCCTATCTATACCCTTTCAAGGCCTCAAAGGCTGACTCTGAGAGAATGGGAATCCCAGAATATTTAATCGTAGTAATGTGAAACCACAGACCACCAACTACTCATATGCAAGTTCAAGCTGAAGTTGAGGAACATTAAACCAAATCCGAGGAAACCAAAATATGACTTTGAGTCTATCCTACCTGAATTTCAGAACCATCTCAGGAACAGGTTTGAGGCTTTGAACACTAATGAGCGAAGGCCAGATGAGTTGTGGGAGGAGATCAAGGGTATCATACAGGAAGAGAGCAAACGGTCATTGCAAAGACAGAAAAGGAAGTGAAGACCAAAATGGATGTCAGAAGAGACTCTGATAATTGCACTGGAGTGCAGAGAAGCCAAAGCACAAGGAAGAATTCAAGATACTAAAGAGTTGAGCAGAAGATTTCAAAAGGCAGCATGGGATGACAAAGCAAAATATTACAATGAAATGTGCAAGGACTTGGAGTCAGAAAATCAAAAGGGCCGAACTCGCTGAGCATTTCTTAAGCTCAAGGAACGGAAGAACAAATTCAAACCTTGAACTGCTATAATCAAGGATGCTTTTGGCAGAATGTTAAATGATCTAGGAAGTATTAAAAGAAGATGGAAAGAATATACTGAATCATTGAATCGAAAGGAATTGGCAGACACAGAAGAATTTCATGAAACAACATATGAGCAAGAGCCTATGGTGATGAAGGAAGAAGTTCAAGCTGCTTTGAAGGAAATAGCAAAAAATAAGGCCCCAGGAATAGATGGTATACCAAATGACATATTTCAGCTAACAGATGCTGCCCTGGATGTGCTCACCAAGTTGTACCAAGAGATCTTAAGAACAACCATTTGGCCAACTGACTGGAAGAGATCTATATTTGTTCCTATCCCAGAGAAAGGTGACCCAATAGAGTGTGGAAACTATAGAACAATCTCACTGATTTCACATGCAAGCAAGATTTTACTGAAGATTATTCAAAAACGACTGGAACAGCACACCAGCAGAGAATTCCAGAAGTCCAGGCTGGGTTTAGAAGGGGTCGTGGTACCAGGGATATTGTAGCTGATGTTAGATGGAACTTAGCTGAAAGCAGAGAATACCAGAGGAATGTCTATTTGTGTTTCATAGACTGTACAAAGGCATTTGACTGTGTGGATCATAATAAACTGTGGATGACTCTGAGAATAATGGGAAGCCCAGAACACTTGATCGTGCTAATGCGAAACCTATACTTGGACTAAGAGGCAGTCGTCAGAGCAGAGCAAGGGAAGACTGCATGGTTCAAAATTGGGACGTGTGTATGCTAGGGATGCATCCTATCTCCATACCTTTTCCACTTGTATGCAGAACGGATTATCCGGGAGGATGGGCTCTATGAGGAGTAATGTGGGTTCAAGATTGGTGGACGATTTATCGACAATCTGCGTTATGCAGGTGACAC
>NW_006399873.1:9929625-9931981 GCF_000299155.1 Elephantulus edwardii
CAAGAAGACAAAGATTCTCACCACTGGACCAATTGGCAGCATCAGGATGGATGGTGAAGAGATTGTGATAGTTACCAATTTTAGTTTGCTTGGCTCCACAGTCAACACTTTTGGCACCAGTAGCCAGGAAATTAAAAGGCACACTGCCATGGGAAAGTCTGCCGTTAGGGACCTCTCCAAAGTACTGAAGAGCAATGGTGTCTCTCTGGAGACTAAGTTGCGTTTGATACAGTCCATGGTCCATGGTCTTCACAATAACTTGTTATGCATTGGAGAGTGGGACAATGACCAAGGAGGATAGAAGGAGAATTGATGCCTTTGAGCTGTGGTGCTGGAGAAGAGTATTGAGAATACCTTGGACTTCTAGGAAAACAGATTCTTCCTGGACAGGGTTAAACCGGGTGGCTCCCTGGAGGCAAGGATTCTGAAGTTCCATCTAACATACTTTGGACATGTTGTGAGGAGAGACCGGTCCTTGGAGAAGAATATCATGCTTGGTAGGGTGGAAGGAACACGCTGGAGGGGAAGACCCTCTACGAGGTGGATTGATTCAGTGACTGGGTTAATTGGGACGGGAATGTCAGAGGCAATGCGATTGGTACAGGTTAGAGCAGGGTTTAAGGCTGTTGTACGTAGGGTTGCTATGAGTTTCAAATGACGCGATGGCACATAACAACAACATACCCTTTAACCTATGAACCTGGAGAGAGGGTAAAAGACACCCAAGTATTGAGGACTCTCCTTCACAGGGTCGCTATGAGTCATCTGCAACTTGATGGCACTTAACAAAAACAACAACATACCCTTTAAATGAAAAAATAAAACAAACAAAAAACCTAATATGGTACATCTATCCTTATCCATTTACCAAATTTTACAATAAGTCTTATAACAAATAAAATTTTATTACAGAATTTTCTCTGACTCTGTTCCCTGAAATGAAAATATACGCACAGAAGATAAAGGTTTTCTATCCTTACATACTTAAGATATTGTTATTAACATCGCTGGTATTAGTATGTCTTGTAGTTTTGGTTCCAAGAACTTCTCACAATAGTAAAGTGAGATTTTAGTGTTTTCATAACACTGGTGCTGTTCAAATGAAAATTTTGAATCAATACATAATCATCAGGTAATAAAATGAATGTATTTAACAATTTTAAATATAGATATTTTCTTCATTCCCTATTCATGTTTGATGTAAAATTCAGTAACTAGTACTAGAAAATACTTTCCAAACACAACTAGCATAATAGATGTCATTTTTTTAAAAGAGTTTTTAAGGCTTAATGTGATGTCATTAAATTTAAAAAATAAACCAGAAGACCTAAAGAATTACAGAGAAGTTTTTATGGTTTTTACTATTTTCTTTGCCATACTCATTAGTTTCTGAATTAAATTGTTGCTCTTGTCTTTTTTATAAAGATTTAATTATGGTCAAAAAAAATGAAGAGAAAGTAGGGTATAATAGGAAGTAATAGAAAAATTATACTGCAAAGAAACTTGGTTTATAGTGACAATATGTATAATTTAAGCAGTTGAATAACCTTGAAATTTATTTTTATGCAATAAACAGATGTTATACCCAATAAAAAACAAATAATATAATGTGTAGAGATACATATGCTATGGTCTTAATTGAAAAATATGGATATAAATTTGCATGAGCATATATTATATATAGAACAAATATTTATTGACATTACTAGGTGCACTGTTATTTATTAGTTACTAAGAATACATTCTAATTAAAAGTGATCAAAGAGAATGTAGAAATCATTAAAAAATATCATTAGTTGCACGCTCATGTAGTAAATTCTTGCTGAAGATAATGTTAAAATGGTTGGAATAGCATATTAAAGCAAACTACTAGAAACTCAAGCTGGATTCAGATGACAATATGGAAAGAGTGAAAACAGATAGAAATATGTATATGTCAGATGGATTTTGATAAAAGTGCAAATACATTTGCATATATTTTATTGACTGTGCAAAAGCATTTTACTATGTGGCTCATAACAAAATATTGAGAATATTGTAATGAATAGGAGTTATATAAAATTGATCAGGTTTTCTGTAACTTGTACATAGACTAGCAAGTAGTCACTCAAATAGAACAAAAGGATATTATGATTCAAAATTAGAAAAGATAAGTTCAAGGATTTCACCATACTTAATCAATCCATATACTGAGCAAATAATTCCCAAAGTTGCACTATATGAAGAATGTGAGATTATCAGAATTAAAGAAAGATTAACTTGCAATAATGCAATAACAAAGATGGAAAGAATATACTGAGTCATTGCATTGAAAGGAATTGGCAGATACAGAAGAATTTAATGAAACAACATAGGA
>NW_006399873.1:9933401-9940629 GCF_000299155.1 Elephantulus edwardii
AGTGAGATTGGCAAGGGACAGAGCAGAGTTTAGAGCTGTTGTACATAGGGTCGCTATGAGTCGCAAGTGACTCGATGGCACATAACAACAACAATGCAATAACAGATGATAAATATTTACTTGCTGAAAACGAACTGAAGCACTAACTAATGAAGATCAAATATTATCATCAGCAGCATCAACTATTGTACTCTAAAAAGAAAACAAAAAGTCTCAGAACTGAACCAAAAGACAGCATGATGAACAATGAAAAGTTTGACATTGTCAAGTATTTAAACTGGATTCACAATGTCTATGAAAGTAGTAGTTAAAAAGTCAAACGAATTAGAGCTACAGGCAACAAAGTTAACACTGTTGTTATGCCCTATTTAACCAAAATAAACTCAAAGCTGACCCTGCAGAGGGTTTTTAGAGGTTATAAATCATGTGAGAAGAAATTGCTTATCTTTCTACTCTAGTGAGGTGGTGGATTCAAACCACCTGTCTTTGAGTTGGCAGCACAAATCCTTATCAATTTGGTCATCAGAGCTCCCTTATCACTTAACAAATATTGGAGAGTATAATGATGGACATAAGTCAATGGAGATTGAAGTTTAAAAATACAATGTATAGGAATGATTGTATGAAAAATGGTATTAATGAGGCAAAGTGTGTAACACAACGTATATGCAAGCCAATATACAATTTTTAAAACCATAAAAATAATAAAAAGTGAAAAACGAGGGAGAGAGAAAGAGAGAGAGAAATGAAAAAAGGCATTAAAATGAGAAAATTCAGTATAAAGGAACTCTTTAAATTGTTGTAGTTCAAGACTTTCATTCTGAGGGTCAAAGTATGCCAGATTCAGGCCACAGTCATCTCATGTACATGTAAAAGTTTGAATAGGAAGATCAAAGAATTGATGCCTTTGAATTGTGGTGTTTGCAAAAGATATTGAATATACACCATGGACTGTCAAACAAACAAATATGTCTTGAAAGTGCAATAGATAGAATTCTTCCTGAAAGCAAAGATGGTGGGAAAACTTTTGAGCATACTGTTAGGAAATCCTGGAAAAAGACAATACTTGGGAAAGTGGATGGTCAGCAGATAAATAGAGGCAATTTTTCAATACAGATTGGCTTACAACAATGGGCTCAAGCCAGCAACAGTTGAAATCATGGTTTATGACAGGGCACTGTTTTGTTCTATTGTGGTGGTGTTGTTATGTGCCACCCAGTCAATTGTAATTATGAGTTGGAATCAACTCAATAGCACCTAATAACAATAGTAGAAACACACTGACAGGTAATATAGAAAAATAACTTCCATTTTAATATCAACATGCTGGCCATAGTACTTTCAATTGTTTTATATGTATCTGAAAGTTGAGCAATGAATGAAGACTAACGAAGAACCAAAGTTTTTGAATTGTAGTGTTGGCAAAGAATATTTAACATCCTATGGACTACCAAAAGAACAAACTTATATTGGCAGAATTGCAAATATCACATATTTTGAATGTGTTTTCAAGAGGGGCCTGTCATTAGAAAAATACATGGAAAAAAATGGGAAAGATAGTGTATCATCAGCAAAAGAGAAGAAGGTCCTTATTGAGTTTGATTACCACAGTGACCTTGACTATAGTAGAAATCATGAGAATGAGACAAAATAGGGCAAGTTCTGATGTGTTGCTTATAGTGTCTCTGTGAGTACTTAACAACAACACAACTTATTTACATTAAAATAATTGGGAGAAGGCAAAAATCAGGTAAGTAATCAGATTATTAGAGTAACTCAAGTCTGAGCAAAAGTTATTACTATGGCTCTGAGAGCAGGCCAATGAGTGACTGAAGAAAAATCAATGTCTTTGAGTTGTGATGTTGGAGAAGAATACTGAATATATCATGGGCAATCAAAAAGCAAAACATGTTTTGGAGAAGGAGCAGACATAATGCTCCTTAAATGCAAGGACAGACAAGTTTTGTCTCATAATTTATGTATGTTGTTAGGAGTGTCTGTTCAATGGAAAGACACATCATGTTGCTAGGAGGGGATTTTTTTTTTAAAAAAGATACGAAAGAAAAGATGGAAAGTCAGTAAAAGAGAAGAACCTCAAGGAGATAGATTGGCATTATGGCTGTAGCAAAAGACTCAGTTATTTCAGAAATTATAAAGATAGCAAAGGAAAAGACAAGGTTCAAATCTATTGTTCATAGAGTCACCATGAGCCCCATTTTACTCTAGAACACATAACAAAAAAAACAACAAGAGATTATAAAGTATTGAGAAATCACTGGGTAGAAATGAACCTGAATTAAAATTATAATGATAGTTTTGGAGGAAAAATTTACAAAAGCATTTGAGCAAAAATATATGGCATATCAATGATTTGATTAAAATAATCAACTTCATTGTGTTTTGTATTAAGACTATATATATTGGATTTTGCCTTATTCTTTTTAAAATATTCCTGTGTTTTCAAATTGTGAATAAGCAAACATACAATTTCAAAAAAGAAAGCATAATCTGAAATAAAAAGATAAAAATTAAATTTATATTTCATTGTATTTCTTACAGAGGAAAGAATAAAAATTTACATCTAAAAATATCCAAGATGTAAGTTACTTGCTTGTTATGTGCCGTGAAATTGCCAGCGACTTATAAAGACTCTGTATACAATAGCTCAAAACCCTACTCTATCCTGAGCAAATCTCATGATCTCTGAAACATCTATTGCCATTACCCTAATCACTAAGTCAATCCAATTCATAGAAAGTTTTCTTCTGAGTTTTTCCTCCACCATTTCAAGCATGATATCCTTCTCTAATGACTGGTCCCCTCTTGCAACATACTCAGTCTATACAAGATAAAGCTCCAAAATCTTGGCCTCCAAGGAGAACATTTGTTTCGACCTCTCCAGGACAGACCTTTTTGATTTCTTGGCAGTCCACAATATGTTTAACACTCTTCTCCAACACCACTACTCAAAGGCATTGATTCGTCTACCATTATCCAGTTCTCTGATGCATAGCAAGTAATTACAAAGACCATACACTGCATTAGACACATTTTAGTCTCCAGAAGACATCTGGCATCATTGTTCTCTCATAGTACTCTGGAGAGGTCCATTGTATCAGATTTCCCCAAAATAATTTGGTTTGTGATTTCCTGACTACTAGTGCCAAAAATCATTGTTTGTTGAATCAAGCACACTGAACTTGTTAATGAGATCGTCTACATCTTTCATGATGTTGCCTATTGGCTCAGTGGTGAGAATTTTTACTTGATGCTGGGCTTCAATCCATATTGAAATCTGTAGTTGACTTTCTGTAGCAAGTCTCAGGTCCTCCTCAGTTTCAGTAAGTGAAGTTGTTGTCATGTGCATAACATAGGTCTTTGATAACTGTTCAATCTTGGTGCCACATGCCTCATCATAAAGCCCAGACTCTTGAATGATCTGTTCTGAATATTGATTGAAAAGGTGTGGGAGATAAGATGCATCCCTGATGGACACCTTTCCTGATTCTGAACCATGCAGTGTTTCCCTGCTCTATTCTGACAGTTGGTTTCTGGTCCACATTCCGATTTTGTATGAGCACAATTCAGTGCTCTGGATTCCCATTCTTCTCGAGGTTAGCCACAATTTGTTGTGACCCACACAGTCAAATGCCTTTGCACAGTCAATAAAAAACAGAAAGACATGTCTGTGATATTCTCTACTTTCAGCTAAGATCAACATAATGTTGGCTTTAATGTCCCTGTTGCCACAGCCTCTTCTCTTTGTTTTTTCCCCTTTTTTATTTAATGCTTTTTTACGCAACATATATATTTTTTTGGACCTGAAAACCAGTTTACTTCGTGAATTTTCATTCAAATTACAATATAAAGAAAAATAATGAACTCACCAGCAGCCAGGAAATTAAAAGACAAATTTCACTGGGAAAGTCTGCTATCAGAGACCTCTCCAAAGTACTGAAGAGCAACGTTGTCAGCCTAGAGACCAAGGTGTGTCTGACACAGGCCATGGTCCTTGCAGTTACTTGATATGCATCGGAAAGCTGGACAATGACTAGGGATGACAGAAGGAGAATTGATGCCCCTGAGGTGTGGTGCTGGAGAAGAGTGTTGAATATACCATGGACTGCTAGGAGAACAAACAGGTTCATCCTAGAGAGGGTGAGACCAGGCTGCTTCTTGGAGGTGGGGATTGTGAAGCTTCATCTGACAAACTAAAATGGGACATGATGTCCTTGGAGAGGGACATCATGTCTGGAAAGGTGGAGGGTCAGTGAAGGAAAGGAAGACCCTCAACGAGATGGACTGACACAGTGAAGTGGAGTAACGGGCTCGTTTGTCAAAGATTATGAGAGGGTGGCAAAATATAGGGTGAGGTTCATATCTGTTGTTCACAGGATTATTATGAGTTGAACTCAATTTGATGGTGCAACAATGATGTTTTCATTATTTCTTAATTTTCAAATATTGTATTACAATTATTGGCTCAGACTGACCAGAATCCATATTTAGCAAAGAGTTCATTGTTACTGTTTTTGTTGTTATGTGCCATCGAGTCACCTGCAACTCATGGCAACCCTGTGTACAACAGGCCTAAACCCTGCTCCATCCTGTGCTAATCTCACCGTCTCTGACACACCTACCCCCCAACACCCCAGTCACTGAATCCATCC
This sequence comes from Elephantulus edwardii, assembly GCF_000299155.1. Lineage (NCBI taxonomy): Eukaryota > Metazoa > Chordata > Mammalia > Macroscelidea > Macroscelididae > Elephantulus > Elephantulus edwardii. The sequence continues at coordinate 9,938,072 of NW_006399873.1, forward strand.
ATCTCATGGAGGGTCTTCCTCTCCTGCACTGTACCTCCAACTTCACAGGCATGATGTCCCTCTCCAAGATCTGATCCTGCCTTGCAACATGCAACATATATTTTCAACAGAATATTCTTTGCATTTAATTTCCCCCCATTCATTCATTGTTGCACCTTTTCCTCCCTGCCCACCCCTCCCCTCCAGGTCATTTTTTCTCTTTGAAAAAAAAATTCTTTCATTGTTATACAACCACCCTCTAAGTGCACAGTCCACTTTGCTATGAATTTCTCTTTTCTGGAATCTTGTCATGAAAATAATACCTAGTCCTATATTCCTTTTAAGCAGTTATCTCCCTGATCTGTCTCAATGCAGTATACATTGTTTATTCTCTTTTCTTAGGTTCCCCCAACCCCTATGTCAGTCCTGTTTTACAACAGTGGCACTATGCAGTATTTGTCCTTTTGTGATTGAGATATTTCACTAAACATAATGTCCTCTGGGATCATCTGTTTTGTATAATATTTAGTGAGATTCTTATTTTTCAATGCAGCATAGTATGCCATTGTGCGATTATACCATACCTTGTCTATCCATTCATTTGTTGATGGGCACTCGTGTTGTTTCCAGCTCTTTGCTATTATGAACAAAGCAGAAAGAAACATGAGTGTGCATATATCTGCTTGGGTGACAGTTATGGTTCCTATAGGGTATGTTCCCAGTAGTAGAATTGCTGGGTCAAATGGCATTTCTATTTCAAACATTTTGAGAAAGTGTCATCCTGCCTTCCATAGTATATGTACCATTTTACACTCCCACCAACAGTGAATAAGGGCTCCAGGTTCTCCACAACCTCACCAGCATTTGCTGTTTGCTACTTTGTTGAATTTTGCTATTCTTACGAGGGTAAGATGATATCTCATATTTGTTTTGATTTGCATTTCTCTTAGAGCCAGGGATTTTGAACACTTGTTCATGTGCTGCTTCACCATCTCAATGTCTTCTGTGGTGAAGTGATTGTTCAATTGGGTTGTTTACCTTTATCTTGTTGTGGCGCTCAAATATTTTATAAATTCTAGATATAAGTCCCTTATCAGACATGTCATTGCCAAATATTTTTCCAGTCTGTTGTTTCTCTTTTACTCTGTTGGAGAAGTTTGTCAATGTGCATAGGGATTTGATTCTTAGAAGGTCCCATTCATCTATTTTATCCTCTCCTGCTTATAGGTTTTTCAAGATGCTTTGAAGACTGTTCATGTTGTGGATTAGGAATTCTAGAGCTCTTCCAAGCTTTGTTCTAATGAAGTTTGCAATCCTTGGTTTCAGTCCTAGGTCCTTCAACCAATTTGATTTTGGTTTTGTGTATGGAGTGAGGTGTGGATCTTACTTGAGTTTTCTGCAGATAGTTTTCCAATTTTTCTGACACCATTTATTAAAAAGATTGTCATTTCTCCACTTAACTGATTTCATTTTCTTGTCAAAAATCAGTTGATCATAGGTAGATGGGCTGATTTCTGGGTTCTCAATTCTATTCCATTCATCTATGTGTCTGTCATTGTACCAGTACCACACTGTCTTGACCACCACGGTAGTGTAGTAGGATTTGAAGTCAGGGAGTGAGATGCCTCCTCCCATGTTTCTCTTTTCAAGAAGTGTTTTGCTTATTCTGGGCCTCTTTCCACTCCAAATTAAATTGGAGATTGCCTTTTTCATCTCGTAGAAGAATGTAATTGGTATTTGTATTGGCTTGCATTGAATGTTTAAACTGTGTTGGTAGTACTGCCATTTTTCACAACATTGAGTCTTCCTATCTATGAATAAGGTAATAATAATAATAATAATAATGGAATAAGGTATTCCATTTCTCCAGGACTCTTTGTTCCTTATAGTAATGTTTTGTAATTTTCCTTGAAGAGATTCTTTGTGCTTCTAGTTATATTTGCTCCCAAGTATTTAATCTTGTGATTAGTTATTGTGAAGGGTATTGTGTTTCTTAGCACCATTTTTGTATTTTCTTTATCACTGTAGAGAAATCCAATTGATTATTTTTTTATTTTTGTATATTGATCTTATATCCTGCCACTTTGCTGAATTGGTCAACTATGTCCAGTAGTTTCCTTGCTGAGCCTTTAGGGTTTTCTAAGTAAACTATCATATCATCTGCATAGAGAGGTATTTTTACCTCCTCTTTCCTTCTCTTGTTTTACTGCTATCATCAAGACTTCCAATACAATATCAGATAGGAGCAGTGATACCGGGTATAATTGCCTAGTTTCTGTTCTCAACAGGAATGCCTTTAATCTCTCTCCATTGACAACAATGCTGGCTCTCAGATTTGTTTATATACTTTTTCACTAAATTGAAGAAATTTCCCTCTAATCCTATTTTGTTAAGTGTTTTAATCAGGAAATGTTGGATTTTGTCAAAGGACTTTTCTTTATCAATTTGATAGGATCATGTGGTTCTTGTTCTTTGCTTTGTTAATGTGATGAATTGCATTGACTGTTTTTCTTATATTGAATCATCCTTGCATGCCTGTTATGAATCCCACTTGGTCATGGTGAATCTTTTTTTTTTTT
>NW_006399873.1:9943419-9971935 GCF_000299155.1 Elephantulus edwardii
GGACAGCACAGGAGAGGAAGGCTCTCTATGAGGTGTATTGATTCAGTTACTGGGATAATCAGGATGGGAGTGTCAGAGACAGTGCGATTGGCACAGGATAGAGCGGAGTTTAGGGCTGTTGTACATAGGGTCGCTATGAGTCGCAATCGACTCGATGACACATAACAACAACAACAACATCAGTTCAGATAAGTTGGGTATTTCTAAGTATTTTTCCATTCCCTCTATGTTTTCATTTTTGTTTGAGTATAGTTTTTCATAATATTCCATTGTTAACCTTTTTATTTTATTTGCTTCTGATGTAATGTTGCCCATTTCATCTTTTATTTAAATTATTTGTGTCTTTTCCTTTGTTAGTTTTGTTAGTGAATTGTCAATTTTATTGACTTTTTCAAAGAACCAACTTGTAGTTTTATTGATGGATTCAATTGTTTCCTGTTTTCTATTTCATTTATTTCTGCTCTAATTTTTATAATTTAGGCTTTTTTAGAGGGTGTTAGGTTTTCTTGCTCTTCTTTCTCAATTTGTTGGAGACGTTGGGTTAGTCAATGATCATTTTTTTCTGGATTTTTTGGTGTGTTTACTTATTGTTATACATTGACCTCTGATCACTACTTTGGCTGTTTCCCAGAGATTTTGTTATGTCGTATTTTCATTGTATTTGTTTCAAGAAACTTCTTAATTTCATTTTTTATTTCTTCTAACACTCATTCATGTTCAAGCAAGGTATTGTTCAGCTTCCAAATGTATGATGTTTTCTTCTTTATCTTCTTTTTATTAAATTCTAATTTTATAGCATTGTGGTCTGAAAAATGCTTTGTAATATTTTTATGTCTTTTAATTTATTAATTCCTGTCTTATGAACTAAGATATGATCTATTCTGGAATTGTTCCATGCACATTGGAGAAAAAGGTATACTGTGCTTTTGGGGGGGTGCATTAATCTATAATTTTCAGCATCTTTGTTGAGCTTCTTCCTGATATTTCTATATCTTCTTGAGAGCGGTGTATTGAAATCTCCAACTACTCTAGTGGTGTTGTCTATTTATTTTTACAGTTTTGTTGGTGTTTGTTTTATATATTTTGCAGATCTTTCATTTGGTACATAGATATTTATTATTAAATCTTCTTGTTCTATTGACCCCATAATCATATGCAGTGATCTTCCTTGTCCTTTGTGATGGTTTTTGCATTGAAATCTATTTTATTGGAAATTAAGATTGCCACTCCTGCTTTTTTATGATTGCCATTTGGTACTTGACAGCAAAACAACCTATCACTGGATCAATAAGCAATTCATGATAGATGGGGGAAAAGATCAGAGTTCCAACAATTTGATTTTACATAATATTCACAATTAACACTAATGGTAGGAGAAGTTGGGGAATCCAAAGTCACGTTGCCTTGAGCAAGTCATATGTCACAGACCTCTTTAAAATGCTAAAAAATAAGAATATAATTTTAAAGACTATGTACACTTGATCCAAGCCACACATTTTCAATTTATTCTTATGTTTCAGAAAGTGGGACAACAAGAAAAACCAGAGGAATATCAATGCTTGTAAATTGTGGTACTTTGAAAGAACACTGAATATAAACTGGAATGCCAAAAGAATAAACAGATCTGTCTAGGAAAAAGTGGAGTCAGTGTGGTCCTTAGAGTTAAGTTTGGTGAAACCTCCTCTCTCATAATTTGGACACATTGTCCGTAAAGACTAATCATTGGGAAGGGGGAAAACCAATAAAACAAAAAACAAAAATAAAAACACTCATGATGCTGGGAAAGGTAGAGGAAAAAAAGAAGATACTGAACAAGATAGATAGATGCAGTGACTTCAACAATGAACTTAAGCTCATGGAGATCTTGAAGGTGACATATGAAAGGACAATTTTCCTATATGTCACTCAGAGCATTGCTATAAGTGATAACCCACTCAACAACATGCAATGACTTTGATATCCTGAAGATAATCAAATTGAAACTTGCAATATGGATCACATGCTGAGTGAATTAACTTAGCCTCATAAGCACAAATACTGCATAAGACTATTATTGTGAAAATAGAACTAGTAAAACAGGTATGGAAGCTTAAGGGGGAAAAGGTATGGGAGCAGAGGGATGAGGATGGTTAGAGGCAAAATTACAGGGTTGCAATTTGGTGGGTGAAGGAAGAGGTGTAAGGAAATGGGAACAATATGGGTGAAAAGACAGAATAATTATGGACAAAGGCCAATGGTGATTAATTTAATAAAATATAATGCGTGAGACTATGCAAACACATTTGACTGTGTAGATCACAACAAGTTGTGGTCAAACTTGAAGAGAATGGGAATCCCAAAACACTTGATTTTGCTATGTGAAACCTATACTTGGCCCAGGAAGCAGTCCTCAGAAACAAGCAGGGAAACACTGCATAGTTCAAAACCAGGGAGTGTGTCAGAGATGCATCCTGCCTCCATACCTATTCAATCCATATTCAGAACATATCATTTTGGAGGCTGAGCTTTATGAGAAAGAATGGGACATCATGATTGGAGGAAGACTCATCAACAACCTGCGTTATGCAGATGCTACAACCTTGCTTGCTGAAATTGAGAAGGACCTGAAGTACTGGCAACAGAGGTCAAGGACTGTAGTCTTCAATATGTACTGAAACTCAGCATCAAGAAGACAAAGATTCCCACCACTTAGCCAATTGGCAGCACCATGATGGAGAGAGAAGAGATTGAGGTTAATAGTTACGGCTTTCTTGGCTCCAAAATCAACACTATTGGCACTAGCTATATTAGGAAATCAAAAGGCAAATTGAATTAGGTAAATCTACTATCAGGGAACTTTCTAGAGTACTGAGAAGCATTGATGTCAGTCTAGAGACTAAGATGCTCTTAAATCAGGCCATGGTTTTTGCAATTACTCACTATGTATCAGAGAGCTGAATAGCTACTAATGATAATATAAGAAGAATCAATACCTTTGAGTTGTGTGTGGTGTTGGAGAAGAGTCTTGAACATACCACGGACCACCAAGAGAGAAAATAGGTCTGTCTCAGAGAGGTTGAAATCAAGTTCTCCTCACAGGCTAGGATTTTGAAGCTCCCTCTCACACATTTTGGGCATGTGACCAGGAGAGAACTATCCTTTGAGAAGGAGCTCATGCTCAAAAGGGTGGACAGCACAGGAGAGGACCCCAGATGAGGTGGATTTATACAGCAACTAGGGAAATGGGAGTAGCTGTATTGGAGTCAGTGAGACTGGCTCAGGACAGGACAGACTCCAGAGCTGTTGCACATAGGTCTCTATGAGTTGCAGGCGACTTGATGGCACATAACAACAATACATGAGAATGATTGTATGAAACACAATGTCAATGAAGAATAATGGTGAAGCACAATGTATACAAACTTTATAAGCAAACCAAGGAAAAAATCAAGAATAAAATGAAAATATCCTTATAACGAAATTATTTATGATAGAGGGAAAAAGTTTGAAGTTGTCAAAGATTACGTGCTGCTTGGATTCTTAAGCAACACTCAAAAAATGCAAAGGCATGTTCCATTACACAAACTTCCATCCATCACCTCTTGAAAGTACTGAAGAGAAAAGATACCAGATTCTAGGTGAAGATGTGCTTAAATAAAGTCATGGTATTTTCTACTGGTTTGTAAGCATGCAGATGTTAGAAAATGAATAATGAAGATCTTATTAATGTCATCTCCCAGCTTATTTTATCATCAAACATTTTTGTTCAATGCTTTGAACCCATTCTTGCAATGGTAATGAAATTCAGATGGAATATACTAAAGGTCCTATTTTGGTTTTTATCAATTTGTTTTCATTTTCTTCAGCTTCAGATGGAACTTGCACATGAGAAGTCATTGGTCTGTTGCACAGTCAGCACTTGGCCTGGTTTTCACAACTATATTGAAAGTACTGACTGTATACCACAGACTGCCAAGAAAATAAACCCTGAAATTCCATCAGCTGCTAAGAGAGAAAACAATTCTGTCTGTTAATGAAAGCAGAGTGCTCCTTGGAGGCAAGGATTGTGAAACTCCATCTCACATACTTTGGGCATGTTGTAAGGAGTGGCTAGTCTTTGGAGAAGGACACTTTGCTCAGAAATGTAGAAAATCAGTGTAAGAGAGGAGGACATTAAAAGAGATTAATTGGCACAGAGTCTGTAATAAGGGACTCTAAGGTGTCAGAGTTGGTGAAGATAGACAGAACAGAGGCTAATTTAAAGCCACTGTTGTTAGGGTGACTATGAGTAGTTGCTGACATGACAGCACATAATAACAACAACTACAAAAACAATGGTAAAGAGATCTGGTTGCTTAGTGGATAGCAAGTTGCGCTGTCAATCAAAAGATGGATTCTTTGAATCCATCTCCTCCTCCAAAGAAAAAGATTAACAATCTCCCCCTACATGATTTACAGCTTCAGTAAACCTGTTGAAGGGGTAGCCATAAGTTTATTTGCTTCTAAGACAGTTAGTCAATGGTGAGAGACAGTGAAAAGGGTTTATAAACATTTAAAGATGTACATCGAACATGTTCAGAGTGTGAGAAGGAAGGAAAGGAAATGGAAAACAGGAAAAGAGTACGAATTAAAACCAAATAAGGAATAGTTTCTAGTGATAAATGGAAAAATGATCTATGAAACTAAAAATGTGAGTAATTATAATTTTACTTGAAGACCAAGTGGGATAAACGAGCAGTCAATCAATAAAAAAATTAAAAAAAAACTTAAAACTTATTGACAGGAGTTATAGTCATTATTTAATATATTTAAAATTTTCCAAAATTATACTAAGATTTAAACATTTTTTTCCATTCCCTACAATAATTTTTGCTTTTTTTTCCTCCTTCCACACTTTAAATTCATCCAGAAGGCTGAGAGGGTTAACTAAGTAAGTAGGAATAATTTTGATAGAAGTGTCATTGAAATATAAAAAGGAAACATCCTGCATCACTCTATGCATTTTTATGGCAATGTAAATTCTCTTCATTCAAACAGCATCTTTTAATATTTTAATTAGGATACTGTGTTATATGAAAGGAACATCTGATTTTAGAAATGCAAATTAGGGTATGCAGTGAAACAAAGATGCAGAATTTAAAAAGGTAATATGTAGTTTAGCAACCAGTTATGAAGAGAAAGAATGCTGGGAAGGATCAAGAAAATAACCTTATTTTTGAAGTGAAAATTGTACTAGCATTTTCAAATTTAGCAATTTGACAAGGTTAATGACAGTTACAAGAAACTTCCTACTTAAAAATTCAGTAATTATTTTGACTAATAAATTAAAAATCATTCTAACTTCTTATTTTAATAACATGAACAACAAGCAGCCCATGATCTTATATATGTTCTCTTTAACATTTTCAACTGGCTAAATAGATGAACACTATCCAACCCTGCTAACAATGTTTAATCCTTTGTCCTTTTCTCCTTTTGCTCATTGCTGCAAAGCAAAGACAATATCATTGCTTATTTTGTTGGAAATACAACTGGTAGTGGCAACTTCTAAGTTTTAAACATGGATCAGTGACTTATTGCACAGGTCCATAGATTGTTCCAATGAAATAGCTGGGACTGGGATTCAAGTTTACATTAAAAACCTGTACTTTCAATAACTAGATTGCACTGCCTACAGACAAAGAAAAGACATAGGGAGAATTTTACTCACCTAAAAATAAAAATGATTATTTCAGGTCATTTTCTTGATAACAGAAAACAAAAAATAAGAAAACCCTCAAAATAATTGTACTTTGGTTGCATATACTCTTGCAATTGAGAGAGACGTTTTGAAAATATATACTTTGGAGAAGAGTCTTAGCAAAAAGTAACAATTAAAAAATGTAAGAAAAATAAAAAATAAAAGGTCTAAGACTATATAAAGTAATGAATGTAGTGAATTAAGAGCTAGATAGTCCAAGATAATGTTTGTTTGCTGTAATGAGTTCATGTTGTCAAGAATGATTAATTCTTATATTTTTCAAATATAATGCCATTGCAAACCCTCACACACCATTTATAGTGACAAAAACAAAAACAAAGAAAGAAACATATCATTATAGTAATGGGACTATGTAATTTGCACTAGTTCTTATAACCACTCTCGTGAAATGAAATAGTCACTACTTGGGTTTTTTTCCAAATTTTCCATTATAAATTATTTTTTACTGAGTAAACTTTAAAGAAATTTTATTTTATATAAACCATACAAAAATGTCTTTTTCAAAGTAGGTCATACTCCACCTAGTTTATGTTGCTGCTATCTGCGGTCAAGTTGAAACCTACTGATAGCTGACCCTCCTGTGAATTTTCAAAGACTTAAAAATGTACTGGAGAAGATGGCCCAACTTTCTCTCACATGTTGTTGTTGATTGGTGAGAATCTTTGTCTTCTTGATGTTGAGCTTCAAGCTATATTGAAGACTATATTCCTTGACCTTCTGAAGCAAAGATCCTCCTCAGTTTTGGCAAGTAATCATCTGTATCGTCTATCTGTATCAATATTATGTATCATCTGCACAGTGCAGTTTGTTCATGAGTCTTCTTCCTATCTTGATGCTACGCTTCTCTTCATAAAGTCTGGCTTCTTAAATAATCTGTTCTGCATATAGATTAAAAAGATGTGGAGACAGGACATATCCTGACTCACTCCTTTCCTAATTTTGAAATGTTTCCCTGCTCTGTTCTGACGAGTGCCTCTCAATCCAAGTATAGGTTTCGCATGAGCACAATTAAGTGTTCGGGATTCTCAAGAGCTACATAATAAGATATGGCATCCCACATGGTCATGCACCAATTTTTAACCATTCATTGGAACTTATGTTCATTGCAAGACTCACAGACTTTACTTAAAATTGTGGAATGTATTAACAGAATAGGTTGGAAAATGGAGAAGGCAAAGAATATCTCACAATGCTAGTCTAGGTTTAGTCCAGCAATCCCAAAACAGATTAACAAGGAACAAGCACTCAATTAATCAAAGTCCAGGTTCAGTTCAACAGCACAAACACAAGAAGCATTTGGTTTCCTTAATCAGGCACCAATTGTTATCTCAAAGCAGTTATAAATCAGATTTTCATTTAATTATCCAGCAAGTAAAACCTTTAAGTGTGGCCTTTATCTCCAGAGTTCCTCTGGTTAAACCTTGTCACAGTCTCTTCACAGCAGTGCCACAGTTTCTTAAAAATCTCTCCATGACCACCACTTCTGTATTCTACAGTGTGGAAGGCCCTCTTTTATAATGGTCTCATGGCTGTTGAAGATTTACAAGACTATGTGTCGGTAATTAAGGTAGTTAGAGAGTGTGCCCTCTCAAAGGCTGTTAATGCAGTGGCAAGAAAAGCCAATTTTCAAGGGTGCTGACATCCAAATGGTCAATGTCCTTCTGATCATTTTATAACCTTATAATCACAGTGGAAGGTCAACAAAGATTCTGTTCCACATTAATGGGGGGTGGGGGGGAGAGAGAGAGAGAGAGAATGAATTAACTACAAGACAATAGAACCAACAACTAGTCTGAAAGTATTATTAATTGCCACTGAACTAGTTCTAGCTTATTGTGATCTCATGCTTCACCTTTATAATCATTGGTAATCTTTGTTTACCTTTCATAATTATATTGGAAAATTGTCAGTTGTGATCCATAGAGTTTTCATTGGCTAATTTTTGGAGTTAAATCACCAGGTTTTACATTTTCATCTACCTCTTTTTTGTACAAAAACTCAGCTAGAACTGTATCTTCATTTGCGCTATTTTAACACCTTTCAAGCCACCACAGAAACAGACTGGCAGATGAATCCTGAAATATGAAAGCAGCATATTTACAGTTGATTTCTGTTTACTTTCCACATTTGTGTACACATTACCTACTCAGATATGACCATCAACAAGGATTTTTACATCATGAGAATGCAAAAAAGGTAAATATTAATATCTGTAATATTGAAATCATAGACTAAGCCTATATTTTCCCCGAGCAGCATTTTGTAACACAAATTTAATCATTTTTGCTTCAATTACTTTGCTCTGTGTGTATCTAGCACATTGAAAGGGAAAATAAATTACTTGGTACCCTAATTTTATCACAATAAGGAGAATTAAATAACTTATAAGCTCAGTCTGCTCTGGTGAGTTATGAACAAGTTGCTCTTTCTTAGAAGAAAATTAAATTTCTATTGCATCTGGAAACTCTCACTAAAATATTTCATTACTGTTGTTAGGAGGTTTAGAATAATGGAGGAAGTCATAAAGTAAATACACTATCTCTACTTTCTGTCTCTTTAATTGTTGAATTGTCCATTATAGCACCAGAGTTTCATGGTTTATTTAATGTCAGTTCACAAAACAGAAGCCAAGGAAGAGCATGCAGTATTGGAATCATGCAATTCGAAAGACAGCTAAGAAAATATAAGAGATCTTCTCATATAAACCATGTTTGCTTTTATTTCAGTAGCACAGATTCTCACAAGATTCAGTGCATGATTCCCAACATTTGGAAAGAAATAGTGAGACTTGGTTTATATTGGGTAATAAAGGGAAACTGAAAACAGCAAATGTGGAGGATATTTAGCTACTAAATTATTGGGCATATAAACTATGTATCTCCCTGTTAATTTCTATTAATCAAAGTTTTATTGACTTTGCAGACAAAATAAATGCCTTATTCCATTTTCAAAGAAAGATACCATTTTCAAAGTCAGTACCAATCACATTAACTTTATTCAAAGAGCATACTCTTTAAAAGTTTGAAGATGAGAAACTTGTGATCCAATATTCTATCTCTTCACTGAAAACAGCTTACAGTATGTTAGTAGACCCATTGTTTTTCTAAAGGGCCATATGATTTAAAAACAAAGCAAAACATTTCAATAAATGATTGAAGAAAATATTATCAATTAGTGTTTTTGGTTATTTCTATTTAGGCACAAATTTATGTGTGGCCTTAGGTAATTCTTCAATTGTATAACTATTTTGAAAAAAAATGACATTTTTTTTGTTTAAAAAAATTTTGAATCCATATGGACTGAACAGACTCAGCGACTAAATTTAATTAGCAGTTGCTCTTCATCTTCTACATGCAAGTTAAAGTATGGGATAGAAAAGACAATTAACTCACCATCCTTAGCACTGGAGACATTTAATTTTTATATAGTGCCAAGAAATAAGGAAACAAACACAAAAATTTATCATATTTCAGAAGGGATGAATTATAGGTGATGTATTATTTGAAATATAAAATTTATAAGGAAATTCACATGACAAAAGTAACATACGGTTATGGCTCAAAAATATAATGGGAAATAATGTCATACAGAGTGGAAGTCCAATGATAGATTAACCAAATCTGTGTACTTCAGGAAGATTAATTTGGCATAGGGATACTGAGGATAGATTAAATAGGCAAAATGAATAACCTGAAACTTAGATTTGGAATAATTTTTCTAAAAATTAAAGAATTAAGTTCTTCAGAAAAGGAAGTGGACAAAAAAAAGAAAGAAATGTGGGAATAAAATAATGGTAAATTGCATAGATTTTATTTTTTTATTCTCATTTATTTACAAAATTCAAATAAAAATTTGAACAAATTCTTTCAATTTCCCTGATTCCCCCACCCATTAAATTACACAACTCAATGATTAATCCCCTCTTCACCCTACACGTCCACATCCCTCTGCTTCCTGCCTCTCTCACCTCTCCTGGATCCTTATACTCACTCTACAATAATGGTCTTATACAATATTTATCCTTATGGGACTTAGTTAGTTCACTCAGCATAATTCTCTCCAGTCCCTCCAAAGTTAGGTAATAATTTACAAATATATTGCTCCTGAGTGCTGCATAGTATTCCATTGTGTCAATGTACCATAATCTCTCAATCCATTCGTTTGTGGTTGGACATTTTGGGACTATTTCCATGTTCTTGCAATGGTGAATAATGCTACTATGAACATTGGTGCACAAATCTCAGTTTGTGCCACAGTTCTCATATTCTCAGGGTATATTTCAAGTAGTGGAAAGGCTGGGTCGTATGGAATTTCTATGTTCAAGTTTTTGAGGAAGCACTAAACTGCCTTCCAGAATGGAATTCCACCAACAATGTATAAGAGTTTCTTTCTCACCACATCATTGCCACAGGGTATCTATTACTTGCTGCCCTGTTAAACTTTGCCACTCTTACTAGAGTGAGATGGTACCGCATTGTGGTTTTGAGTTGCATCTCATTGTCAGTGATTTGCAGCATTTCTTCATGTGTCTGTTTGCCATTCGAATATCTTTCTCTGTGAAATTCTTTTACCCATTTTGTAACTGAATTATCAGTCTTATTCTTGTGGAAGCCCAAGAGTATTCTGTAAAGTTTTGTTATGAGACTCTTATGTGAGATGGAATTACTAAATGTTTGTTCCCAGTCTGTAGGTTTTCTTTTCACCCTGCTGGAAAAAGTTTTCGATTGCAACTCGAAAGATAAAAATAATTACATAGAATTTAACTTGGTTAAATACATAGAAAGAAGGGAAGAAACGATAGTCCCAAGTTGTAAAAGTTTGCCTATTAACGGAAAACAAAGAGTCAAGAAGAAAAGTATACTTTGAAAAAAGTACTAAAGATAGAAAGTGAACTGATTCGTTTTTTAAATTGTCAAGTTTCAGCTGTTTATGGAGTATTCAAATGATAATATTAAGGAGACTGAAAGCAAGTATAAAGATATAATTTTAGCTTTCTGTGATGCATAAAACATGTGAGGTGAAATTCTCTAAGAAATAATATCCTAATGACAGTGTAAGTTTATAGAAAGAATAAAGATATTTGTGGAGAGAACTTAGAGATAATGTCTATTAAATGATATTAAAGTATGATAATGTAAATCAATGTGATTTCTGTTTTTGCTGGCCAGCAGTTACTAATGAAATTGTAGTTTTATTGATATAAAATTCACTATGAAACAATTCAGTGTGGGTTACAATTTTATTGAGAATTTTACAGCCTGTGGAATATCCCTCAGGTAGTGAAAAGTATTGGAATACAATTCCATGGTACTTATGATATAGATTTTATTTCCGTCTAACTCAATAGCAATAAATAAATTCTAGCACTTAGATATCATAAAAAACTTAAAAATACATAGCACAAAGTTTTGTACTTTGCGTATATTACTATCCAAATTGTAATGATTTTTCATTGATATTATAATATATTATTCATTGTAGCTTATTAGGATTAGTTCCTTCTTTTTGATAATTTTTTTATTTATCTATCTTACACAGAGAAAATAAAGTTCCATAATTATATCCTTCTTACAAATAAAAGAATTTTCAGAGTTCACCATTCAGATATATTAATGAAGGTAACACAATGCTATATAAATAACAATAGCACGGTATAACAAGAAAAAAGAATTCTAATATAATTGTCATAATGTGTAAACATAAATTAGAACTTTTCAAAATTAGCTTGGATGAAAGCAGTCAAAAGCAGCAGTAGAAAAGACCTCCTTTTCATTCTCCTGTCAATTGTCTGTGCATATTCAAACATCATGTCTTTTCACTGAACTGTTTATTGTTGCCCATGTTTGCTGAGCCACATCTTCACTTTGCTCCCCTAGTTCATGTGTAAAATGTTATGAATGATTTTTCAAGTACTTGCAAAACTATCCACAAAGTAACAGGAAGAAATCTTCATCATCATTGTGATACACTCTATATTATCAAAGTAATACATGACTGTAGACTGTACTGTTTATTTCTTTATTCCCTTTTTAAAAATTTTATTTCATTAATTTTAATCAGCATTTACAGATATTGAAAAAAAGTGTTTATTTCTTTTTTTATATCAGGTTCACATGTGAAATTGCAGTCTTCTTAAGCACGGTGACATCTAGGCAAGAAGAAACTCTCTAACTTTCCATCAAATTCTCCAAGCCACTTTTCAACTTTGACAGTGTCACATCACCTTAGGATATCTCCTATACAGTTCTTATGTCTTCACTTAGAAGTTTACCTTTTCTAAAGCTGTTATTTACCTTCTCATTTAAAAAGAAATATGATAAGGCCACCAAACTAAGCATTAAGGGTTAAAAAACCCCTCAGAATAAATAGGGATTAATATCAGGAGTTGGGACTGAAAATAACTTTGGAAAAGCCAAAAAAACTTGTTTGCATTATTACCATTACCATTATCATTGCTATTATTGGCAATGGTATTAACATACATTATTGCTTTCAACTCTTTATGTTTTCTCAGTAATAGCACATGATATTTCTTTATATATTATTAATTCTTTACCTTTTCTCAGTAATAGCATGTGATAAGCCCTGTGTTTTGTTACTTAACTATCTTTCAGTTTGGAAGCAGAAGTGGCATCCACTTCCTAAACAAAACGTCTCTGGAAACTGTATGAACTTTGAGATAGTATGGAAAAGTTTCAGATGTTTTTGTCCATAGGGTGACTATGAGTCATGCTCCACTCAACAGCAATCAACAATAACATCTTTCAGTAGAGTAAGTGGATGATCTATGCTTGCTTTTCTAATTTTGGGTTGATCTATTTTAACTTGCTTTGGTTAATGGAATCTGATTGAATGTGATGCAGACACCTTGCTACACTTGCATGGATTGGCTTGGCTGTGTGTACCCTTGTCATCTGTTATGAAAGAATATACTCTATGAAACTGCAAGTTCAGAAATAGAAGAAACATTGAGCAAACCTAAACAGAGTGAACAATCCGTATCTGTTGATCTCAATATATATACAAACAATGAAACTAACCTGCAAATCCATCAGCAACAGAGGAGAGGCAACATTGTAAACCACTAAAATTTTGGACTTGCTTATTTTGTTGTTATATGCCCACTAGTCCACTGTGACTCATAACAACTCTTCAAAAAGTAGCTCAGAACTGTGCCTTATTCTAAACTATCTCCAACACACCTATGCCCATTACCCCAATTATTGTGTCAATCCATCTCTCATCCACGATCTTTGTCCCTTGCACTGTCCTTGCACCCTTTCTATTGCAATGTCTTCCTCCAAGAACTTTTCCCTCCTGGCAACATGCCCAAATTATATGAGATGGAGCTTCAAAATCCTTACCTTCAAGGAACAACTTGTTTGATACTCTTTTCCACCACCACAACTCAAAGGAATCAATTCTTCTTCTGTCATCCTTAGTCATTGTGTAGCTCTATGAGCATAGCAAGTAATTGTGAAGAAAATGGTCTATACCAGGCACACTTTAGTCTCTAGACTGGCCTCTTTGCTCTTCAGCACTATGGAGAGGTCCCTGGTGGTAGATTTTTCCAGTGCAATTAATTTTTTGATCTCGTGACTGCTGGTGCAAAGAGTGTTAATTGTAGAACCAAGAAAACAAGAAATTGTTCACAAACTCATTCTCTTCTTCATTGATATTGGTGCTGCCAATTAGCCCAGTGATAAGAACTATGTAGTGTTTCCTTGCTCTGTTCTGATGACTGTTTCCTGATCTGAGTTGCTTATAACATAGTGTAAATCTAGTAGATACTTAACCAATAGAATAGCTAACAGTTGAAAAGTGACTTGAAGCTTTTTAAAACAATACTGCATGTCTTTGAACAATAAGTAGTTTAAAAATATAATTAAGAGTAAGTGTAAATTCTGTATCATAAAGTAAAAAAGACTAGTTATTTTGTTTAAATGAGCTTACTGGAAAGAATTGCTTACAGGATCTGAAATTATGATAAAGTACTTCTAGAAAGTAAAGATAAAAGAAACTTTTCCCCCTATCTCTTTCACAACCAAGTATTCCATGTGCAGTTTTTTCCTTAACGGAAGGTGAAATATGGGCACTTTTGTGCATTAAACTAAGAAAAAGAAGATTATATAATGCATGGAATACCATTGCCATGTTCCACAGACTGAAGTCAGACGTAAAAACTTGCTATTTATTAGTTGATTGAACTAGAAGAGAGGTCTCGGTCTCAAGTCTCCCACAGAGAAGAATTGTATAGAGTTTTTTGTTTGTTTTGTTTTAATGGTAAAGAGTTGTGCTGTCAACACAAAGACAAATGAATCAAATCCACCAGTTGCTGTGAGGGGGAAAGATAGGCAATCTATTCCAGTGCAGTTTGCTGCCTCTGTAAATCCATAAGAGTGTCAGCTATGAGTCAGTTTTAAATCATCAGGATATAACAACATCCATGATGTTAGATCATTTTTTTACATCATTGAATGACACAATATTGACTATTAGAGGATAGGACAGTCCCATGAAACACTACTAAAATAAAAGGCACAGAAACAGAGTAAAATGTTCCTCAATTTAGAGAAAAACAGCACAAAGTAATATATTCTGCAGCACATGGGAGAACATTTATTTGGAGTTGTCCTAGAAATTACAGAGCTTTCTGGTAAAAGACAGGTAGTACCACTGAGTTCCTTAGTGCTAATGAAATTCATGAATTGATATTAATGCAGTAGAAAAGATAGGTTAACTTATATTTATCCTAGAATAAATTTAATTCATTTCAGCAAATATTTATCAAGCATTTACTATGTGTAAAGTGTTAGTCATGAATAAAAATGAAAGTAGCAAGCCCAAGGCACTGTAACTTATTAGTTTATACTTGTTTTAAGCAAAGTTCAGATCACTTGAAAATCATATTTCTTATACACATTCACTGTTGGTGGCATAGCCTCTGGTTAAGTAGCAAGTGTCCTAGTAAATTTCTGTCACAACTGTGTTATCTCATCACTCATCAGCTATTAGTACTATATACACCATCTCAGTTTTCTTGCCTATAAAATGAAAAAAAAGTCAAACTGTAAAATGGAAAAAAATGTCAAACTCCCCAAAAACCAGACAACAACTTAACATTGTTGTTGCTAGCCATCATTAAGTTGATTGTAATTTATGACCATGTCATGTATATTATGGTTAAGTAATGCTCTCAGGAATTTTCAAGGCTGTGATATTTTAGGTACAGATAATCAAGCTTGTCTTCTGAGGTGATTTTTTATTAATTCAAACTACCAATTGTTTATCCAGTTGTCAAATGTGTTTGGATTATCAAAGGATTTAAGTATCAACAAATCTACAATTTGTAGATTTAAAATTCCATGACGCCTTTGAGCTGTGATTTTGGAGAAGAGCACTGAGCATCCCATAGACTGCCAAGAAAACGAATAAATGTGTCTTGGAGAGGGTGCAGCCAGAGTACTCTTTGGAGGCAAGAATGATGAGGCTTTGCCTAACATACTTCAGACATATTGCTGGAGAGACATGATGCTGGAAATGGTGGAGGGTCAGAGAAGGAGAGAAAGGGCTTCAACTAGGTGGATTGACAAGGGGATTGCTGCAGTGGGCTCTTGTGTGTCAGGAAGTGTGAGGATGGCACAGGACAGGACTGGTTTCAGATATTTTGTTCCTAGGGTCTCTATGAATCGTACTTGACTCAATGGCACCTAATAACAACAACACACTGAACTGTAATGTTTCAATCTTCTAATTTTTTCTTTATTTTTATAATAATCCTGACATCATAAAGTCTATTAAGATCAAAATGGCTATAAGGCCAATGAATTCATGAATATCAATCAGTGATCATAGAAGTAAATGGGTCATGATTAATGAACTACATTGATTCAAATGCTAATACATTAGCCAAAATAATCAAGTTGGATTATCATAATTTTGCATAATAGTAATGGAACGAAATGCTTCAAATAAGCCAACGAGCATATAATTTGTGTCTCTTGTATTGTGTTATGTGCATACAGAGCCAAAATTAAATTTTGTGGTTTAGTTAGAGTTAAATTTGGCTTTGCAATGTAAAAAAAAGTGAAATAACTCTTTAATCAAGTACTAATCTTGATTTTTCCATTTTGTTAAAGATTTTTGTTTCTCAAACTGTACAGGAGATACTCGAGTTGGAAAAAGCCTAAAAAAATCTTCTTATGACACTATAGACATGACTTAGGGAAAATAGGACTCATTAGCAGTGTATAGACAGAAGGAACTCAATGCCTTTAGGAGGATTTTAATTATAACAAAGTTCAATATCAGAGTCAAAATAGAAGCCAAATAAGTTGCATTTTCTAAGTTATAAACTTTTGAAATTTTATTTGGTCCTTCCAGGTCTTGAATTTTAATTTATTTCATTGCTAAGAACATATTTGAAGCAGAAATTTATCCCATAATTCCATGATTATGAAAGCTGTCAGCTGTTCTAAGCTAACAAAAATAAAAAGCTGACATTCAAAAAGTAAAAATTCATATATTCTATGACTAAAATACTGGACAGAAAGAATTAAAATAAAATAATCACAATTGTGTAAAACAGGACATTTTATCCCTTGCTGCAGGGAAATTAGTCTTTTTTTTTTCCTTTTTACAATCATACATTTCCAACTTATTTTATGCAACTATATAGAATTCAAATATTCTGATAAATTAAGAGAATAGGTAATTTGACAAAGACTTTATTTTACTTGTAGCTAGAATCAATGTCCAAAGAAATAACAGTAAATAAATCATTTACACATTGTCCTGGGAAAAATATTACTTTAAAGATTTCTTTATTATATTAAAAAGCAAGAATGTCGCTTTGAGGGCTGTGTGTGCCTGACTCAAATCAAGGTATTTTAAATCACCTTACATGCAAGTGAAAACTGGAAAATGAATAAAGAATGCAGAAGAATAATTGATGCCTTTAAGTTATGCCATTGGTAAACAATGTTATATATGGAGTTCCTAAGTATTAAATAAATCTATCTTGGAAAGAGTGTATTCAGAAAGCTATCTACAAATGAGGAATGCCAATATATACATCTTACTAAGAGAGTCATGTCGCTGGAAAAGGACTTTTTTTAAAAAAAGTAGAAAGTCGAAAGTCAGTAAAAGAGCAACGAACTTTAGTGAAAGTTTACAGAAAGGATGGATTTTGGATATAATGTGCATATAATCACTATGAGTCACAGTTGGCTCAATAGCACACAACAATAATAATAAATATTTCTAAGGAACTCTGGTGGCCTACTAATAAGAAGCTGTGTTACAATCCCAAAGGCACATGGTTCGACTCCACCAGCTGCTCTATGGGAGAAGAATGGACAATCTCCTCCTGTGCATTTTATTATCTCTGAGAACCTACTGGAGCGTCAGCTATGGATCAATTCTAAGTCAAAGGCACACATCAACAGCAGCAACAAAAACAACAACTAATGGCTTAGTAGTAAGGAATTGCACTGCTAATACAAAGGAAAGCCATTGCAATCAGCCAGTTTATAAGAGAAAGGTAATTTCTTTCCATGTGACATACTGCCTCTGAAAACCTGCTCAAAGGTCAGCTATTGGTTGGATCTGACTGATGGTACTCAGTGTGATTATACCTCCTCTTTCAATCTTTTCAATCATAAATTTTTCTCCATTCATAAAGCTAAAGAATAAGTATAGCTTATAAAAGCTAAGGCATTGATAAAAAAAAATAGAAAAATGAAGACTTTCAATGGTGTAGACTGACACAGTAGCTGCAACAACATGTCCAAAGATAATAATTATAAAAATGGAATAGGACTGAGCTATGTTTACTTCTGTAATATATAGAATTTCTATAAGGTGTAACTAAACTTATGACTCCTAATTATCTAGAACTTTATTTTTTTCATATAAAATGAAGTGTCAAAACTTAAATATTTTGTACATCAGGCATAAATTTTCAGTGAGGAGAATAAGGAAACAACTAACATGTGTAAGAAATTTATTTACAGTTTCTCTTTTCGTTTAATTTTTTAGTTGTTGTTGTCAGATGCTATTCAGTTGAATATGACCCATAGCAACCCTATGAACAACAGATTTGAATCTTGCCCTATCCAGCACCATTTCTACTATCTCTACAATGCTTCAGTCTATTGTTACAGTCACTGTGTCAGTCCATCATGGTGAGATATTTCCTCTCCTTCCTCCACTTTTCATGGCATAATTCTAGTCTTTGGGATGTCAGAAAGCTGTCATTCATGTTGGTAGTGGATACAATCACTCAGTCAGAACAATTTTGAAATGTGCTCACAGGTATCTCAGCCTCATAGCTTTAGACAAGAATCACAAAGCCCTTGTTGATGTTGTCACGTGCCATCGAGTCACCTGCAACTCATAACGACCCTATGTACAACAGCCCTAACCCCTGCTCTAACCTGTGCAGCAACCTTATTCTCTGACACTCCTACCCATTATTCCAGGCAGTGATTCAATCTATCTCATCAAGGGTCTTCCTCTTTTGTGCAGCCCCTTCACTCTCCCAAGCATGAAGTCCCTCTCCTAGGACTGATCCTGCCTTGCAAAATATGTCCAAAGTATGTCAAACGAAGCTCCAGAATGCTTGCCTCCAATGAGCAGCCTGGTTTCTCCCTTTCTAGGACAAACTTGTTTTCCTAGCAATCCATGGTATATCCAATACTCTTCTCCAACACCATAGCTCAAAGGCGTAAATTCTCCTTCTATCAATCTCAGTCATTGTACACCTTTCTGATGCATAACAAGTAATTGCAAAGACTGTGGCCTATATCAGGCACACCTTAGTCTCCAGATTGACATCTTACTCTTCAGTACTTTGGAGAGGTTTCAGACAGCAGACTTTCCCAATTGTAATTCTTCTATTTATTTCCTACCTGCTGGTACCAAGAGTGTTGATTGTAGAGACAAGGAAACTGAAGTTGTTAACAATCTCAATCTCTTCACCATCTAACATGATGTTGTCAATTGGCCCAGTGGTGAGAATCTTTGTTTTCTTGATATTGAGCTTTGATCCACATTGAATGCGGCAGTTCTCCTCCTCAGTCTCAGCAAGCAGGGTTCTGTCATCTGCAAACACAGATTTTTGATGAGCCTACTTCAAATCCTGATGCCACATTTCTCCTCAAAGAGTCCAGCCTCCCAGATGATCTGTTCTGCATATAGATTGAAAAGGTATGGAGATAGGACACATTTCTGGTGTACACCTTTTCCAATTTTGAACCATGTAGAGTTTCCTTGCTCTTTACTACTGGTATAAGCCTACCAATTATGGTTCTCTCTTACATCCCCCACCTCCATGTCTTCCAAAAACTCTTGGGTAAAAGGATCTTGTCTCTGGTTCCATGGGGTAGCAGTCCCAAGTTCAGCTCCATCTCATGTTGATTCTCTGCTTCATCCATGGCTGTCTAATATTTCTAACACAGAAGGGTACACAATACATGCCTGCTTTTGCTTTGCTGATGGCGAAATTCTCAGAAATTGCTGCAGAGTTTTCTTAGCTGTGGGTACTAGCCAAACTAACATGCTCTATTCATATATAACTGCTCATCTAGATGACAAAGTCAAACTGAATGGCTAGGACAGTCATTTGACACAACTAATCTTCAAGATTTAAGTATTTAACATTCTTGAGAAAAGTAATAAAATCTGAATAACTTTTCATCAAAGTATAGGAAGAGAAAGAAATTCACACAATGTATTTTAAGGAGAAAGAAAATTGTCTCATGATTACTCTCTACTAGTATAAACTGTTGAATTAAACTATCCTCATCATCTCTGACACACTTGAACTCATTGCTGCAGCCAATTCAACTCTTTGGGGGTTTTTCTCTCTTTGCCTGACCCTCTACTTTTTCAAGCATGATATCCTTTTCCAAGGAATAGCCTCTCTTAGCACGTAAAAGTATGGAGGACAAGGCTTTACCATTCTTCCCTCCAAGAAGCCCTACACATTCTCTTGCAGTCCATGGGCTATTCTGTACTCTTTTTCAACTCCACAACTCAAAATCATAAATTTTTCCTCTGTCATCTTTATTCAATGTCTAGCTCTAAGATACATAGCAAGTAAGGGAAAGGACCATGGATCGAAACAGATGTGATTTAGTCTTCAGACTAACATCATTGGTCTTCAGCATTTTGAAGAGGTCCTTGACAGCGATTTTATCTGAGAAATATGCCTCCTTATCTCCTGACTCCTAGTACCAAGAGTGTTGACTGTAGATCCAGGTAAGATGAAATCACTGACAGTTTCAATCTTTTCTCCATCAATCATCCTGAGTGTCTACAGTTTATTATTCAAAATGTCTTTCTTAGCCACTGGTTAACTGTTTATTTTGTGCTGAAATATTTATTGCATTAAAGAGAGAGGATTAGGATGTGATAGATGCTCCATTCTACTTGGGGCTTACATAAGTGCATGGGATCTCAGTGGTAGCTCTCTTTATTTTAATACACTTGCCCCCAATGGATGGTCTACAATGCTCACCAGTCTGCAAAACTGGCCTGCATATCTTCAGTCACATGAGTCATTTGCCTGCAGATCTAAGTCTCTTGGAGACCTTGCAGTGAACCACTGAACCCAAGGACAAAGAGGAGCTAGGGAACTGAGCAAAGGAGGAGCTGTTTGATGTCAGAAATCATGGATTTAAACAGCAGATCAAGCATTTGGGACAATATTGACTCAACATTTGCTCAGCATATGTATTGAGTAGATATGCAGAATGGATTACACCTCTGACACATATTCTTTCCAATTTTAAACTGTAGTGTTCCCTAGTTCTGTTTGGACAACAGCTTCTTGATTTAGGTATATATTTTCTGTGAGCACAATTAAATGTTCCGGAATTCCAATTCTTCTCAATGTTAGGCATAGTTTGCACTGATCCACATGGAAAAACCCTTACATATAGTCAATAACACACAGATAGACATTCTTCTCTTATTCTCTGCTTTCAGCCAGGATATATCTGATATCAGGAATAATGTCTCTGTTGCTATTGTCTTATCTAAACCCAGCTGGAACTTCTGGTAGTTCTCCATTGATGTTCTATTCCAGATGATTTTGCATGATTTTCAGCAATACTTGCTTGCATATGATATTGTTTGATAATGCACACATTCTATTAGAACACCTTTTTTTTGGAATTGGAACAAATATTGATCTCTTCCAGTCAATCATCCAGGCATTTGTACCCCTAATTTCCTGGCATAGACTAGCGAGCCTGTCCAGAGTTACCTCTACTAGTTGAAATATGTCAACTGATATCTTTCTATTCCTAGGGCCTTTCATCAAGCACAGCTTGGAGCTCTTCCTTTGGCACCTCCTTAACTTTTTCAGTGTCAACCAAATCTTTTAGTACAGTGACTTTGTGTATTATTTCCATTTTCTTTCACTGCTTCTTTTATCTTCCAAGATTTTCCCCATGTCATTTCTCAGCATTGCAATTTGAAGCTTCAATTTGTTTTTCAGTTATTTGTTTGAGAAATGCCAAGCAAATACTTCCATTTTTATTCTCTGACTCTAGCTCTTCACACATTTTGTTATAAGAAGTTGCTTTGTTTATCTTTTCCAGATGTGCTTTGGAATCTTCTGTTCAGACCTTTTACTTCAATATCTCTTCCCTTCATTTTGGTTTCCCAACACTCTAATTCAATTTTCAGCTTCTTCTGGCTTCCACTTGGGCTTTTTCTCTCTTCTGTCTTTGCAATTACTTTTTGTCTTCTTCATGATTGCGAACCTTTATTTCAGTGCCCACCTACTCTGGTCTTGAATCATTGATGAGACATGCTTCAGATTAGTTCTTAAGGTGATTTTGAGTTCAGATGCTATAGGCTCAAGATCGTATTTTGCTTCTTGTAGGTTTTTAAAATTTTTCCTTCTGCATCTTCATTTTAAATTTGTACATGCATAATCAATGGTCAGTTCCATAGCACTTGACCTGGTTTTGAGGCTTTCTGTTGAGTTTGGTAATGAATAAAGAATGGGAGTTGAAAAGTATTGACTTAATAAACAGTCAATACCCAAATTCTGTGACTTTATGTTCATATTTTTAAAGAGAAAAAAATGAAAATGCATTTATTACACATAAATTCCAAAAGCAAATGCAATACTGTCATAAAACTGGGGAAGCTTAATATTTGAGTCCCTCATTTGTGTGATCCATTTCCAACATCTTGTGAGGAGCTTTAGCAATGAATTCGGAAACACTAAGATATGTGAGATCATTTTGTTTTCTTTTCCTCGTAGATAGTTCCTACATTTTATAAATTGCAGCTACTATAAAACCTAGATACACTCAAGTAAAACTCCCAACTTATATTTTTAATGTTCATAAAATATCAATAAACCACTATAGATAAACATATTTAATAAAATTATTAAAGCTCTTTTCCCTGTTCATCAAATAAGTGATACGGCTTGCTCAGCTTCATAATCAACACACTTGACACAAGCAGTCAGGAAATCAAAAGATGAATTACACTGGAAAAATAGGCTCTCTGTGACCTCTCCAGAGTAATGATAAGCAACAATGTCAATCTAGAGACAAAGATGATCCAGGCCATGGTCCTCACAATTTCTTGTTATGCATCAGAAAGCTGGACGACTAAGGATGACAGAAAAAGAATTGATGCCTTTGAGTTGTGGTGCTGGAGAAGAGTCTTGAACATGTCATGGACCGCCAAGAAAAGAAATAGGAGAGGCTGAAACCAAGTTTCTCCTTGGAGGCTAGGAGTTTGAAATTCTGTCTCACATACTTTGGGAATGTGGCCAGAAGGAACCAGTCCTTGGAGAAGGAGTAATGTCTAGAAGGGTGGAGGGACAGCACAAGGAGAGGAAGATTCCTGATAAGGTGGATTGATACAGTATCTGGGTCAATGGGGATAGGTGTGTCAGGGTCAGTGAGACTTGCTCAGGATAGAGCAGGCTTCAAGACTATTGTACACGAGGTCACTATGAGTTGTAGGCAACTCAATGGCATATAACAACAAGGATAAGCTGTTGCTTTTTACTTCAAATCATTTGCTGCATTTTACTTCCTTGCCCCTCCTCCTGTACATGTTAAATTACTTTCTTCTTTAATTTTGGAGCGTGCTGTGACTTCTCATACTGGTACTAATTTACAAAGAGGATTAACTTCAAAAGGCATTCTAGAAACATCTTCAGCATCAGTTCAGGATGATCCAGAATGGCTTACAAAGAGTATAGTGCTATAATGCCTTTTAGCACCAGAAACAAACAGTCTGGCTGAATTTTCTTTGCTGATACATCTGGATTCCTTGTTCCTTCCAAAATATCTACATTCACATGATGGAATAGAGTACTACACAACACACAGGAGAAATGATTTTGTAAATTACTACCTAACTTTGGAGGGACTGAAAAACATTATGCTAAATTACCTACCTCAGTCACATAAGGATAAATATTTTATAAGACCATTATTAGCATTGAGGACTTTCCTTCATAGGATTGCTATTGAGTCGCCTGCGACTCGATGGTACTTAACAACAACAAGACCATTACTGTAGTTTGAGTATGAGGGAGGATCCAAAGGCAAGGATGGTGGAAGGAAAGGGGTGATGGGGGTGACATTAATCATAGGATATCTCAATTTTATGTAAAGAGGGGGTGGTGAAGGAAATGAGAAAGATCTGGTGTGAAAAAACAATGTATGTGAGCTTTTAAATAAAACCAGTATATAGTAAAAATTTTCTTAAAAAAAAAAAAAAAAAAAACAAAAAAAAACCCAAACAAACAAAAGAAAAAAAAAAAAATAAAATACCTACATGTTTACCACCATGTCTCACTGGTAATCTTTAAAATGTTACAGAGGTGATTTTCATGTATCTTGTTCTTTAAGAATTATTTTTAGTTTATAACATAAATATCAATAATTCACTCTCTTTAAGGAGGAAGTGACTGATAGCAATTCAAGAGGATAGAGTAAGAGAGAAGACTACTTCCTATTATTCCATAGAGCAACTAGTAGGTTCAAAACAACAACCTATGAGTTAGTAGCCACATTAATTAATCTAAGTAACATATACTTCATGAATTTGGATATTAAAAATATATGAAGTGTATTTAGATTGGAACACAAAAATAGGGAGATGTATTAATTTTAAAAGAACAACCTAATTAAACATTAAAATTATGTATGAACCTATCTGGCATCAATGGAAAATAATAATGACGATAATAATAATAGCTAAGATTTATTAAATATTTTACTACAGTCTATCTCAGGAACTTCTTGTGGCCTGGTGGGTAAGAATGTGAATGATCAAACTAAAGGCAGGTGATTTAGATCCACAAGCTGTTCTGTGAGAGAAAGATGGTCAATCTCCTCCCATGTAATTGACAACTTTTAAAACCCACTAGAGCATCAGCTCTAGTCAGTTCTGACTCAATAACAAAGAACAACAATGAAAGAATATTTCCTTTAATATTTCTAAAAACTCAATAAAACAAATATTATTTTACACATTTTCCAGATGAGGGAGGGAACACACACACACACACACACACACACACACACACACACACAGAGATTTAATAAATTGTCCAAGATGGCACAGCTCTTAAATGACTCAACTAGAAGTTTAGTGATTTTAATTCAGTTGACTCAACAAATATTTATATAGCATCTTCTTAATGTAAAATATACCAGTTTGCTTGCTTTGTTTACATTTTATATCATCATTATGCATTACACAGACTGACTTTTATAGTAATACATTCATAAGTACTGTATTCAAATCCTTTTATAATAGATTTATGGAAACATTCTGGAGAGTTTCTGACAATATAAAGTGAAATTAAATATGCAAAATTTCCTACAACACAGCAATTAGATTGTTAAGCTATATTTTGTGGAAATTAAGAACCTATTAAAACCAATGAGATATAAAAACGATTATTACTACATATGAAAATTAATGTGTGACACCAAAGTGGATTAGACTGTAATATAGCACAAGAAAATAATAAACTCAAAATATATTTGTCATTATTCAAGGATACATGCAAATTCAAGGAACAAAATTGCCTTAATTAGCATCATTAGACACACAAAGATACAAATACATATATTCAAACAAAATGAAGCATATGCAAAGTTGTTGTTGTTGATTGCCTTCAAGTCAAGCATGAATCATAGTGACCCTAGGAACAAAAGGCCTGAAGCCACTCTACAACTTTCAACATCTATCAAAGTTCATAGAGTTTCCAGAGGAATGTTATTTAGGAAGTGGCTGCCACTCCTGCTTCCAAATATGTAAAGAAGGAATTGAAATTAAGTAAAATGAAACACTACAAAATCTTATATAGAGTGATGATAATGCTGTCTTTAACAAAGTAAGAGATATTATTGTTATCATTTACATGAAGTCTTAATGGAAAAATACATGTTAAATTGTTATGTTTCATTCTCAAAATTATTAATTATTCTGTTTCAAATTAAACACTAGTCAAGAATGTAAATATAATGCAAATGAAGATTCAGCATTACATTTTCAAAGCCACCAGTCATCAAAGATTGCACCATTTGGTTATTAGCCATCTCTTGTTTCTTATATCACATTATTTTTTGAAGTAATAAACATTTAATTTAATTTACAATTGACTAGCAAAAAGAATCAAACAAACAAAAAACCCAAAGAAGCACCCATGAAAATCCAGTATGTTAGAGTATAGTGTATCTTTTCTAATGGTTTATCTAAAGATAATTTATTTTAATGTGGTTTGACATAAGAGAGAATACTTGAGAGGTTGTCTATTATGTTGACATCTGATATACCACTTATAAGTAGATAAATGTAGGAAGTTCAGGTGGTATAGTCTGTAGCATGATGCATTACTTACCAAATGGCCACACATCCCCAGTGGTTGAATCCACCACTTTTCTCCCATAGGAAATATGGACAGTCCCCTCTTACTAAGATTTACTGTCTCTGAAATAATTCATGGAGAATAATTGAATCCCTGGATGTGCTCACCAGTCTGTGCCAAGAAATTTGAAAGACAGATGTCTTGCCAATTGACTTGAAGAGGTCTATATTTGTTTCTAGTTCCAAATAAAAATGATTCAACAGATGTTTCTGTTAAATCATGTTTATTAAATAATAGGTCAGGACACTACAGACATTATTGCCAATGTCAGATGAATTTTGGCGGAAAACAAAAGTACCAGAAGAAGGTCTATCTGTGTTTCATTAATTATGCAAAGGCATTTGACTGTATGGATCACAACAAATTGTGGGTAACTTTTAGAAAAATGGTAATTCCATAATCCTTGATTGTGCTTATGTGAAACCTATACTTGGACCAGGAAGCAGTCCTTAGAAACACTGCAAGGAAACACTGCATGGTTCAAAATCCAGAAAGAAGTGCATCAGGGATACATCTTTATTCCATACCTTTTCCATCTCTATGCAGAACATATCATTCAGGAAGCTGGGCTTTATGAGAAAGAATGAGGCATCAAGATTGGAGGAAGACTAATCAACAACTTATGATACGAAGATGACATAATATTTCTTGCTGAAACTGAGGAAGACCTGAAGTGCTTGCTACGGAAGATCAAGGACTGTAGTCTTCAATATGGATGAAATCTCAGCATAAGGAAGACAAACATTGTCACCTCTGGGTCAATTGACAGCACCATGATGAATGGAGAAGAGATTGAGGTTGTTAACAGTTACAGCTTGCTAGGCTCCACAATCAACACTGTTGGCACCAGCAATCAGAAAATCAAAAGGCGAATTGCATTAGGTAAATCTACTGTCAGCGAGCTTTCCAGAGTACTGAGAAGCAACAACAATAACAACGTGTGTGTGTGTGTGTGTGTGTGTGTGTTTGTGTGTGTGTGAGGTCAAGTTTGAATTCACTCATGGATGGCACTCCAGTGGGTTTTCAGAGCCAGTAAATTGCATGAGAGACTACCCATTCATTCTTCTCCCACAGATCCTCATTTGATCCATGTGCCTTTGGGATTGTTATATATAGTTGTTGTGAAGTCGTTGTGCCATTGAGTTGACTATGACCCATAGCAATCTTATATAGCTCTGAATAGCTCTGAATCTTGCCCTACCCTGAGCCAACTTCACTATCTCTGATCACAATGTGATCCCATTGTGACAGTCCCTGTGGCAATCCATCTCATCTGGAATCTTCCTTTCCTGAGCTCACCATCCATCGTTCCAAGCATGATGTCCTTTTCCAAGCACTGATCTCTCCTTGAAATGTCCAAATTATGTCAGAAAGAGTTTCAAAACCCTTGTCTCAAAGGAGCAACCTGTTTTCACCATTTTCAGGACAGATCTACTTGTTCTCTTGGCAGTCCACAACTCTGCTCTAGAGCCACAACTCAAAGGCATTGATTCTTCTTCTGTCATCCATAGGCATTGTCCAGCTCTCACAAGAATCATAGCAAAAAATTATGGAAGTCCATGGCCTGGACAGCCACACCTCAGTTTCTAGACTGATGACACTGCTCTTTAGCACTTTGGAGAGGTTCTTGACAGCAGACCTTCTGAGAGCAACTTGTCCTTTGATTTCCTAAATGCTGATGCCAAAAGTGCTGATTGCAGTTATATGTAAGATGACATTGTTAACAGGCTCAACATTTTCTCCTTCTATTACGGTGCTGCCAATTGGCTTGGTGGTGAGAGTCTTTGTTTCCTTGATGCATGATGTTATTTATATGTAATGTCAAGTCAGATGTGACACATTGCGAGCCTATGTACATAGGGTCTATCGGGTCTAGGAACATTGCTCTGAACCCTGTCCCATTCTGAGCCAATTTCACTGTCTCCAACACACCTATCCTCATTATCACAGTTCCTGAGTCAATCCATGTCATCCAATGTCTTCCTCTCTTGCACTGTCCCTCTACCATTCCAAGCATGATGTCCTTATCCAAGGCTGATTCCTCTTGGCAACACATTCAAGTTTGTGAGACAGTGCTTCAAAATTCCCTGCCACCCAGGAGCAGCTTGGTGTCACTCTATCCAGAACATGCCTGTTTATTCTTTGAGCTATCCATGATATGTTCAAGACTCTTCTCCAGCATTACAACTCAAAGGCATCAATTATTCTTCTATCATTCTTAGTCACTGTCCATCTTTCTGATGCATAACAAGTAACTGCAAAGACTATTCTTTGTATATAGAGTTAGAGAGAGTTATATATAGTTACATATATATGTGTGTGTATATATTTATTGTTACGTGTGTGTGTGTGTGTGTGTGTGTGTGTGTGTGTGTGTAGTTATGTGTCATTCAACCAGCACTGACTCATAGCTGAGGCTCCAGAAGATTTTCAGAGGGAGCAAAGCACATGGGACAAGATTGCCCACCTTTTCTCCATGTATAGTTAGTAGATTCATACCACATGTCTTACAAATGCTGATGCAGTTTCTAACCAGTAGGAAACCAGATCTATCTGTCTATCTATCTAACTAACTAACTAACTAACTAACTAACTATGGTTTTCTATCAAGTCAGAATTGACCTGGGGCTGAACCTCCAGGGAGTTTACAGAGGCAGTAAATAGATGGCAGGAGAGTGTCTATCAGCAGCTGACGGATTCAAACTGTATGCCTTATGGATTGCAGTGCAGATTTTTTTTCAATTATATCTCAACACACACACACACACACACACACACACACAAGGTTAAAAAAGCATTTGATACTTTTTTATTAGGAAGTAATACTGACTGAGGGCGTACGCCAGGGA
>NW_006399873.1:9972828-9980581 GCF_000299155.1 Elephantulus edwardii
AATTACTGACAAATTATATAGTGTTTACAGTAGTCATTTGTCAGATGTTTCAATGATAAAGAGATTGAAGAAATACACATTTCTTACATTACTCACATTGAAACCATTATTATTATCACTCTGCTAAATGTGTAGTGGATGTATAAAAAGTTATATTTCCAAACTCCCAGAGACACAGTGTAAGAGAATAATTAGGAAAAAATATATGCTATGCTTGAGGAATTAGGTCATGTGATCGTGGAGGCTGACAAGTCTGAAAACCATTTGGAAATCTTGTAGACTATATTCAGATGAATTTGGTGCTGCAATCTTTCTACAAATATCTTCTAAAAGAAATTTGTTTTATTCTCAATGTTTTCAACTGATTGAGAGATAAAAGTCTCTTTAATACTGTAATTTGCAACTACTTGTGTGTGTTAATCACAAAATAAACTCTTCATAGAGATATTAAGATTACTATGTGATTAAATAACTATTATCACCTATCTAAATTGGCACATAGAATTAATCATTATACTGATAATACATCAATTTGAACTAAAAGTTCAAGATCACCTCAAATTTATTATTCTTTTCATATTTTCTACATATTAAATAAGCACTATATTTTTTCTTTTTCTTTATTTTATTTATCAAAAGGTCCTGTATCAGTTAGTACATATTACTCAAACTGTAGCTATGTTCACAGTGCATTTTCCCTCTATTTATTTCTGCCTTTGCCAATGGACAGTGAATTCTAGTGATAGAGATACTAACTCTTGCTTATTGTATTATCATGGGAAATACCATACTTGTTGTATATCATGTTCCTTTCCACATTGTGTTAAAAGTGGTAGGGTGAGGAGTGTTGCTGGCCTCTTCAAGATACAGACTTATCTCAGATTATCTCTAAAATGTGTCTGGAAAAGTAGCTAAATGTAGCAGTGGGATGGAAATGACCTTAACTTTATTTTCTTTCACCTGAGAATATTTAAATGAGGAAAGACATCATATATTTATAGCAGTCTATTAGAGAGCAGTTTGGTTCACATTGGTTTCTTTAGATGCAAATTATCAGGGCCTGCAGTCTCATCATAGCTGAACATTAACACGTGGTCAGTTAGTATGCTTTCCCTCTTGGAATGGGAATATATTTCAGGTCTAAAAATCCAATTTCCAAAAGCCCAGGTGTATCGGTTGGGTGGAAGAGATAACCCTGAGGGCGCTTAGTCAGTGGTAATGTAGCTCTCATTCCTCTCAAAACGCAACACATAATAAAAAGCTGCAAATGCAGAGTGGGATATTCAGCCAAGGTTTCATGAAACAAAATTTTTACTGTATTATTTCCCAAGCCCAGTTTTGTATTGGACATTTGGCACCATTAAGAGTGCCAATTCATTTCCTATTAAGAAAGGCGTCCTGGATACATCTAGACAATAGCTTGTTTTAGTCTCCTTAAGGACTGGCAATTACCTGCATCCTTGAAACATAAATGGAAAGGCATGTGGAGGGTCAGCAAGGCTGGACAGCTGGTCAATCCTCTGGACTGGAACTATACAAAGCCTCTGTACTGCTGTTTAAATGTGGAGTGTCATTAAATTGGCATTTAATTCAACACTATAAAGAATGTCACAAGTACAACCATGTTGCTAATGATTAAGCCTAAAGTAATCAGATATTGCTGTTATTTGTCTTCTTGTAATGTCACTTACCCAGGGGCTATCCAAAAGCAAATAAAGAAGCTATCAAGAGTATCGAGTGAAAAATCCTACCTGTATAAAATTATGGCCTTACTCTTGCATATCTCACTTATGTGTGTTTCAGTATATTATCTGTCTGAATCAATGGGAACAGAGTCAACATTGGTTCATTTTAAAGACTTTGTTAAACTACTATTTAAAAATAAAATCTAATATTAAAAGTTTGTAATATTTTGCTTTGAATTTTAGTTCTTCTTCTTGTTAAGTGACTCATAGTGACTCTGTGAAAGATCTGAACACTTGTATAACTTTCATCATTTCTCCAGGTTCATTGGGTTTCTGGAGGCAAGCTATTTTGGAAGTGGATGCCACTCCTGCTTCCAAGCTTGTTTTAATTGGGGAGCTCCTCCCAACACCGTCCATCATGAGTAACCATTATCGCATTTGACACATCTGTGTCACAGTGTTCAGCATCACAGAAACCACGAGTTACCTCTGTACAGAAAGTGGACAGATCAGGGCTATATGACCTAGAAGAATGTTAGACCAATAACAATTAAAAACAGGCCTGAGGGCCACGGATTAGAGTCACCCACCTTTGGCTTAGTAACATCACATTCTGTCCACTAGGCCAACTGAGTTATTCAATATAAATTAAGCTATGTATATATTGCTACTTTTTGTGTCATATTATAGATCATATGAATAATTTTTACTACATGTAATTTTTGTCTATTGGGAGGAATTCCACTTTTCAAAGAAGTCTCATAGAAATAACTTGTTACTTTTCATAGGCTGAGAAAATGTCGTAGAGAACTGAAGGGGAATATGGCAAACAACGATAGATTCCAATCATACCCTTCCATTTTATAGATGGGTAACCTGAGGCTCAAAGCAAGAAAAGCATCTACTGAGAAACACTCAAGACCCCCAGAGTGGATTTGGTATTTGCAGTCCACCCACTGCCAGTCCCTTCCTGGACTGCTCTAACATTTTTGCATTCCCAGAGGCAAGGGGTGTCAGATATCCATATACCTATTTCAGGAGCTCTATGAAGAAGGCATGCCATAGAATTTATAACTACAAGTAAGGCAAGGGTGACACACCTCTCAATGTGTGCTGTGCACTCCACATTCCCATAATGGCTTCAATTTATCCCCCCTGAGCCTGGAATTCCACAGCTATCCATCCAGCTGGTGGGAACCTAGGTGGGCTTTGTTTCTCTAGCAAGCCCACAAGGTGGCTGGGATCCTCCTCCCCAAGACTTCAAGGATCTGTCTCCTTCTCAAACTGCCTCCTACCTTTGTTTGGGTGCTGCCGAAGGTCTGACTCTCCAGGGGTAAAAATGCACTGATGCTTCAATACAGCTGTTCAATTTAAAAGTAAAATAAAATGGCTTCTATAGACTTTCTGCTATCTCTGCTTGAAATTACTACTGCTTACTTAGACAAAACCTTTTCTATTACTGATGAATCAGATTACATATGTCTTCCCTCCATTTATATTAAATATATATGTACATATTTCATACTCTGTTTTACTTTCTATTCATTGTAATACACATTACTGAAAAAAAGATTTATATGTGGACTTCTCAATGATCCAGCATTTGATTAGAAAAATAAAATTATATATATAGGGAAAAAATTCAGTCTATTTGAGTGTGCATGTGTGAACCACAGGAAAGTATCATGATTCAGAAGGTGAAACAAAGGATAAGGAGAGTTAAAAGCAACACAAAGATGGTTTAAAGACCGGCTGAATATCTCAGGAGAGAAGGACCAGGAAAATTTTTGAATGAGTGAGAAGCACAGACACTTAAGATAGGCACAATGTCTCTGAAGAGCTGGTTGAGAAAATTTTCTGATTGAAGGAGACACAGTAATCAGCTTAAGATATCAGATACCCTCCTGGCTATTTCAGATCAGGTCTAGTTTCATATCTGGGAAATCATCTAAATTTGATCTTCAAAATCCTCTTTAAAAAGAGTCTTGGAGAATAACTTTAAATTCCTTACAATTTACATAATAGGTACTGATTACCTATTAAGTGTCATGAACTAAAGTACCAAGGACCCAATCAAGAGCAAGATTAAGATCACGTCCTCAGGGGAAATACACTCTATTGAGAAAGGGAGATGGCTTCAAGACCTTGTGATAGGAATAAGTAGAAAGGGAATGTTCAAGAGCAGAAATTAAGGCCATGTAATTAATTCAAAAGGAATAAAGAGTCTTAAAGACTAAACCAAAACATGAAAAAAGGAATAAGAAGTCAGTGAAGTAGCAGGGGATGTGCTAGAGAAGGCAAGAGGAAAAAAAAAAAATTAATCAAAATTCTAAGCTCAAGGACACTTTGACCAAAGAGGGAAGAATGGAGAGAGGAAAAAAAAATCAAGTCTAAAAAGGGCTCTCTGATTTTAAAAATTAACCAAATGGAGAATAACTGAAAAACTTTAGAGATAATTTTGTTTGTTAGGGAGCCTAGTAAGGAGCTATGGTGCCTCCACAAAGTCTGTTGTTGTTAGATGCCATAGAGTTGAGCAAGACTCGTAGTGACCCTATGAACAAAAGATCTGAAACCTGTCCTGTCCTGCGTCATCCTCATTGCAGCAGTCACCTTATCAATTCACCTGGTTGAGGGTTTTCCTAACCTTCGCTGACTCTCCACCCTTCCCAACATCATGTCCTTCTCCAAGGAATAACACCTCCTAGCAATATGTCCAAAGTATGTGAGGTGAAGCCTCATCATTCTTACCTCCAAAGAGCACTCTAGCTGCATCATTTCCAACACATATCTATTTGTTTCCTTGGCAGTACATGGAATGTTCAGTACTCTTCTCCAACAAGTAGCTCAAAGGCATGGATTCTTTTACTGTCATCCTTGTTCATTGTCCAGGTCTCAGATGTATATCTAACAATTGGAAATACCATGGCCTGAGTCAGACTCACCTTAGTCCTCAAACTAACATCACTATTCCTCAATAATTTGAAAAGGTCCCTAACTACAGATTTTCCCAGGGCAATGTGTATCCTTATTTTCTGACTGCTCATACCAAGGGTGTTAATTGTGGACTCAAGCAAGATGAAGCTGTTGATAGTTTTAATCTCCTGTCCATCCATTACGACATGGCCAATTAGTCCAGTAGTAAGAATCTTCATCTTCTTGATATTGAGACACAATCCATTCTGAATGCTACATTCCTTGATTCAAATTCCCCAGTTGCTCCATTGGAGAAAGTTGGGAAGTCTCATTCCATGAGGTTTACAGCCTCTGCAAACCCCCTGAACAGTCAGCTATAAATTGACTCAAGTTTGACAGCAATGAATAGAAATATTTTAATTGTTCATTCATTACATCCTATTAGTTGCTATATAGCAAAAGAATAGGGAGGTGATAAAACATGAAGTTGGGTGGCTAAGAAGTTATTGCAGCTCTATATTTGGTTGCTTTTGGGGTTTGGTTCATCCACAATCAAGTATCAGCTGACTGGATTTGCCAGAGTTAGCTAACAATGAGTTTTGGACTGGAAGTCTCTTGGTTTACAGTCAGCCCTGTATGTTGTCATGGCAGGAGTCCAGAACAAAGGCTGCGTAGGTGGAGTGGACTTGGGGGGAGGGATTGTATAACAATGGAAGAATTTTTATTTTACTTTTCAAAGAGTAAACTGTAGGGGAGGAGTGGGTAGGGAGAAAAGTACAACAATAAATTAATAGAAATCCAAAGTTTCTGTAAACTTTTATTTAAATCAATAATAATAAAAAGGGGGGGAACCAAAAAGGCAATAGGTAATGCTGAACTAAGTCTGCAGTTTAGAGGCTTGTGTGAAGTGGTTTGATTCTGAAAGATGATTTCTCACATCTTGATGAAGGTCAGGTATAGAAAATTTGTGTGTGTGTGTGTGTGTGTGTGTGTGTCCACAAAGAGTGTCAGCTGATTGGATTTGCCAGATTTAGCTAACGATGAGTTTTGGACTAGAAGTCGTTTGATTTAGAGTCAGCCAGCCCCTGGAGGGTTTGCCTATATTTAAGAAGTGGTAGGGCCCAAGGGCCCTAGTTTTAATTGATTTTGGGATGAATATTCTTCTTAGTGGTACAGGAGTAGTCTATTTGCTGTGCTGAAGTAACTTGCTGAGAGGCAGAACATTGTGCCAGTGGTGTGTCAAAGGCCATAATGGTTATCCACCATGACCAGTATTTGATGGAGCTCCCAGATTGATTAAGGTTTAGAAGCAGAGTGCCATCCACTTCCTAAGACACACACCTCTGGATACTCTATGAACATAGAGAAATAATGATAGTTATAGAACTGGGTTCAGGTCTTTTGTTCATAGGGTCACTACAAGTGATACTCGACTTGATGATATTTAACAGCAAAAACTTGATAAGGCATATAGGTGCTTTGAACTAAGGCAGTGATAATAAAGATGGAAAGAAAGAAACTAAACACATATATATGTGTGAATATATATATATGTACATACATATACATATATATACATAGATAGATAGATAGATAGAACAATAAAGCAGGACACTGGATACCAAAACATAAATCTATTGCTAGAGAAACAAACAACCAGATTTAAGATCATTCTGGAATGTGTCATTCTCTTGCATAACTATTTTATATTTTATATAGCTTCTATCCACTGAATTATATGAAGAGAGGACAATAAAACTATAAACAAAAAGTTAAGCGGATATTTCTAAAATAATATAGCTGTATGAAGACAGCCTAAAGAGAAAAATCTTCCTCTTTCAGTCCTTGATTTTGGCATAAAAATTTACAAGCAAGGCAAAGAGAATCTTATATTGTGGTGATCTTGACAATTTGCCCTGTGTTTATAACTTTTCAAAGAAATACTGCATAATGTTCCTGCCTATTTCAAATCATAAACCATCACAGTCCTATCAGATGCACATAACAGGCTACAACTAAATTCAAGACTTACAAGGCTTGCAATATTTTTTTGTCAGAAAATTTTCTTATCATATCACTGAAATTATTGTCCCAGCCCTGAACAACTCATTCAAAGAACCTGATGACCAGCTGTTCTGGGTTTGTATACTAGAGCCCTGGAGGTGAGACCTCAGCTTCTCATGGTGTCTAAACAAAAAAATTTCTTACAAATTACTCCATATTCAAGATTCAAATGACTTGCAAATGAGAACCCTTTACATTTTCCTTTATCCCTCATAAACCAGATCAGGAAAACCAGACTTTACCTTTCACAGTACCAGATTCCCCAGTGTCACACTAAATGTGAAGTAGTTTGTATCACTGATTTAAGCAGGAAACACCCTGCTATTCTTCCAACAGTTATCTAATACTTCTCTTATAATTATGAGTGTTGTTTCACTATCCAAAATCAGTACCCTTCAATATCCTCTCATTCCCTATCATCTTTCATATGTACTTTTGTAAATGTATTGAATGTTGATTATAAACAAAACAAAACACAGAATCACAGACGCTTGAATTCTCTGCTCAGCACTCAGTTGAATTGTAGCACATGTTGCATTAGAGTACTCAGGGATACTGAGGCCATTAAAAGTGAATTGCCTCAATACCTTGACTTTAAACTGTAAATATCTCCCTTGGACACAAGGTTGAGATGGTAAACTCTAAGACTTTATCAATTATGGGGAAGTTATTGAATTCTTTTTTTCTTTTAATTTTAATGAAAGTTTAGAGACTTTGGATTTCCATTCATAAATTGTTGATCCTTTCCCCTCTACCTACCCCTCTTCTCAGTTTGCTCTTCTCCTTGAAGAGAAAATGAAAAAAATTCTTTCATTGTTATACAATCCTCCCTACCAAGTCCCTTTTACTATGCAGCTCTTAATCTGGACTCTTGTGATAAAAATAATACCTAATCATATATTCTTTTTTAAACAGTTCTCTCCCTCATCCTTTCCAATGCAGTATAGATGATTTATCTCCTCTTTTCTTAAGTTCCCCCCCAACCCAGACGTCAGTCCCATTTTACAACAGTGGCACTATGCAGTATTTATCCTTGATAATTACATTCGGAGATAGATCGAACATGCAATCAAGATGCATTGATAATAATG
>NW_006399873.1:9983101-9984955 GCF_000299155.1 Elephantulus edwardii
TATAATATTGATTTCTATAGATAATAAAAATAAACAACCTGGATTAAAAATTTCTTAGGAAAATGTCTCACCTGAGAGAATGAATCTAGATTATACAAGTAAGTTGGCAGGAATGAAAGCCTTCTATGGGCCAGGGAAAGGTAATCCAACATCTGGGAAGTTATGAGCACATGCCATTTCGAATTTTTTGTTTAATACTTAGATTTAATTGTTTCTCCCCATTCAAATTAGCTGCTTTATGCTCAAGAGCAAATGTTTATGTCTCCTGTGAGATTAAATTTTGTCTTTTCTTTTTTTCCCATCTTTCCAATGAATTTTTGCTTTCTTCATGTTTAATAATACAGATGTCATCCTGATATAACATTCAGATTTCAGTGGTCAATGCATAAAATCTATTCTTGAGATGGTTTCTAACTAAAGTGGTATGTACTTAAAGTCATACTTTGGCTTTCACAAGCTTATTTTTGTTTTTTTCAACTTCAACCTCAACTTGCAATGTGAGCTATTGATGGTCTGTTCTGAAGTTATCTCTTGGCTTTGTTCTGAGGAAATTCAACTTCTAGATGGTCTCTTTCCCAGATATAGTACATTTTATCCCTGTGTATTCCAACTGGTGAGCTCCAAATGTATAGCTGGCATTTATGTTGTCAGAAAAATGTATTTCCAATGTATGTACCGTTGGTCTCACAAAAATTTATCACTCATTGCCCTGTCATTTGTGTTACCAGGTCATTTTTCAACTACTGTTCCTTCTTTGTGCCTAACTTTTCTATTTCAACCACCAGTAATTAACAGTGAATCTTTAGTACATCTTGGATCAGGTTGCAAAAGTTGGTATAAATCTCTGTTTTCTCATCATTGCTAATAGTGGTTCGTGAATAAGTTAAATCATTAGTTGCATTAACTGATCTTCATATGGTTATTATCAGAACAATAACAAAGCTGTTCTTGAGAATTGATCTTGAAATGTTGTTTTGACAATGAAAATGCTTTTTTTCTTTGTTTTGCTATTACTATGGAAAATGGTATTTTGTTATTACATATGGCATAGTGGAGCATTTGATATTCTGATTTGATTGTGAAATATCTGTACTTTCAGTTAATTAATGTCTCCAAAGAAAAAGAAAATGAAAGTAAAAACCCCAAACCCACAGTCATCAAATAAAAACTGATCATAGTTGACCTGCCAGTGGGTTAAGTAGAGTCAGTAAATTGCACAGAAGATTGCTGATCTATCTCTCATGTAGCTACTGGTAGGTTTGAACTACTAGAGAGGTCCCACCCTTGGATTAGCAATGCAGCTCCTTGTGGACTATGCCATCAGAGTCCTTGGGATATAACATATCAAGTGTCAAACATGCAATAAAACTTTTTACAAATCCCAATTTTTCTACTTTTATACTTTGCACATTCTATGTTTCGATTATCAACGGATGTTTGCAGCTGTTTCTTCTCATTTTTAGTCATTTCACATCAGCAAATATAGCTTCTAAAAGCTTTGCACATGTGCTTAAATCCATAGTACTTTAGGAGGCAGCTATTCCATAGTTTATTTTTAGTATTGTTTAATATGAGATCATTAGACAATATTATGCAGTTGTTATTCATAAAGTCCCAATGAAAGAGAGAAGAGTATTCAAGAAGATGAGATGATTCTGTGCCTGTAGCAATGAACTTGAACATGTTTGGTTGTAAAGAGGACCCAGGATAGGACAAGTTTCAGATCTGTTTCATAAGTTTGTTTTGAGTCTTACTAGACATTCTGGAACTAGCAACAATAATACTCATGAAGTTTGTAAAGAATTTTTTTAAGAAGTATATCTCCAGGTCTTTCTTCTCAGTCTATCTTAATTT
>NW_006399873.1:9985167-9986940 GCF_000299155.1 Elephantulus edwardii
AAATACTGATGGTATAGCTTTCAGCATACCATCAAGAAACACTCAAACCCCCACAATACTACAAACTGACAGATGAATGGTGGATTTAAAAAATTAAATCTGTGTTTGGCAGAAAAGAGTCATTTATGAATTATGAATTAAAACTCAATTGTATGTTTACATAAATAAAGGCAGACTGCGAACAAACAAACTGCATTACCAGACCATGAAAAACCAACCCCACCTGCTTAGTTTGGCTTCATCTTTGTTCTGCAATTGATTTGGTGAAAAATAGAAAAAGAAATATGCTACTTTAAAGACAATTCTTATTCACAGAGGCCTTATAAAACAGAACTGCCTCAAAGGACTTCCAATTCTATAACTTTAATAGAAGCCGACTGCCATATTGCTCTTTTCTGGAGAAGCTGGTGAGGTCTTACCACTGATGTTTCTGCTGTCAGTTGAGCACTTTGCTATTGTGACACCAGCACCCCTTACTTGATTTGGTACTGGGTCTCAAGCAGGAGAGAGGGAGAGAGAGAGGAGGGGGAGGGAGGGAGGGAGAAGGAGAGAGGGAGAGAGAAAGAGAAAAAGAGAAAAAGAGAATGAGAACACACATGGGGAAGGAAGGATGGTGGAATTTTATCTCACATATTTTAAGGATGTTGTCAGGAGGGGCTAATCCTTTGAAAAAGACATCATGCTATAAAAAGGGTAAGTGAAGAAAATAAGGATCCTCAGTAAAATGGATTAACACTGTGAGCAAAAAGAAGGGTCCAAAATATAGCAGAGAGCATGGTGAAGATCTTGAGGATGATCCAGAATAGAGCAAGGTTCAGATCCATTCTCTTAAGGTTGCTAGGACTTATAGCCTACTTAATAGCATATGCATGTATTTGTAACACACACACACACACACACACACTGTATTTACACAAATATTTGTGTTTATATAAATTTAAGAACTTTTAAGTATTTTACAAAATAATAACAACTATTCTTTATAACTCAGTGTATCTTGTGTATAAAACTAATTTCTTCTTTTGGAAATATAGATTATAAATAAAATCAGTCAAAGCAAGGTCCAGTGCAACACATGAACACATAACAGTTCCTTTTTATTTAGAGATAATTAGCACTGTTTTTTAATTTCAGATTTGTCCTTTCCTCTTATCACTCACAGACGGTCCTGACAGAGTTTGCCCTGGCAATACTTGACTGTTCTTTTTTGATATAATCACTCCTTTCTCCCACAGACAGGCCAATATCTTTTGTGATTAACAAGGGACAGCTCTGTCTATCTCGATTAGTCATGGGTACTTAGCAGTTCACTACATGCATCTCCACTAATTGCAGTAACAGATTCATCTGGTCTCCTTCCCTCCCACCCCTCCTTTTTCCTTCCCAAACAAAAGAGGTAAGCAAGCAAGTTTAGCCCTATGAGGAGAACTGGGGTCAGTAAAATTTTCTGACCTTCTTCATAACTATTATGTGAAAATGTAAATATTACCTTAGAAAATCTGTTCACACAAATTCAGTACTTCATGAATCTTTTGCATTTTAACTAAGAATGTTTTTGAAGGTAGTTAGGACAACTGTAATGAAAAAAATGAATTAAAAAATAGGGCACGACAATGAGAAATATAAAATTAAGTAACTTTTTTGTTTCTTTATAGCTGTCTCATTTGTCTCCTATAAAACACTGATAATAAAGCTAGAAATGAATTTCATATTAGTAGAAAATCCTTGAAAATAAAATAGGAAATTTTTTCTTTTTTTTCTATAATTATATTT
>NW_006399873.1:9995646-9997376 GCF_000299155.1 Elephantulus edwardii
TTGAACATTTCTTCAGGTATCTGTTGGCCATGTGAATATCTTTCTCTGTGAAAAATCTTTCCATGTCATTTGCCCTTTTTGTAATTGGATTGTCTTTTTCTTCTGGAGTCCCTGTAGGACTCTGTAAACTTTTTTTATGAGACCCTTGTCTGAGACAGTATTGCCAAATGTTTGTTCTCAGTCAGTAGGTTTTCATTTCATCCTGTTGAAAAAAGTTTTTGATGAGGAGAGATTTAGAAGATCCCGTTTATCAATTTTATCTTCTTCAGATTGAACATTTCTGACTTTATTCATCAGTCTCTTATACCATAGACTAGACAAAGATCTAAACCCTGTTCTATCCTGAGCCATCCTCACCCTTCCTGACAAACAAAATCCCATTGCAGCAGTTATCATGTCAATCCACCTGGTAGAAGGTCATCCTCTCCTTTGCCTACCTTCCACCTTTCCAGTATCATGTCCTTCTACAAGGAATAGCACCTCCTCAGAGCAGATTCAAAATATGTAAAGCAAATGCTCATCATTCTTGTCTCTAAAGAACTCTCCAGTTGCTATCCTCAATAAGACATATGCATTTGTTCTTTGGCTCAGAGCTCTTTTCCAACACCTCAGCTCAAAGATGTCAATTATTTTTCTGTCATCCTTATTCAATGTACAGCTCATGGATGCACAGCAAGTAATTGGAAAGACTATGGCCTGAATCAGATGCATCTTAGTCTTCAAACTGACATTACTACTCAATTTGGAAAGGTCCCTAACTGCAGATTTTCCCAGTGCAATGCATCTCCTTATTTCCTGACTGCTGGCACCATGGGACTTAATTGTGGATCCAAGTAATAGGAATCTGTAGACAGTTTCAATCGCCTCTCCATCCATCATGATGCTTCCCATCTGTCCAAATCTATGGTTTACTAAATTTGAGATGAAATACATACCGAAGACTGCATTACTTGATCTTCTACAACGAGTGCTTCATGTCCTCTTCAGTTTCAGAAAGCAAGGTTGTTTCATCTGCATCAGAGAACTGACCACATTATTTTAATTTAAAAGGCAAGTCTCCAAACACATAGTCAAGCTAAATGACATACTTATTTTCTACACTTTGAAGAACATGTTCTATCTGGCAATATATAAACTAATTATATTTACTCAGATTATAATTTAGGAAACCAAGAACACAATATTTGCCATCAGATTCTAAGCCATAATTACTTGAAAGGAAAAAGTAGAACTGCAGAATTTCCAAAGATGTGATCTTTAAAGAAGCAGGCTGTCACCTGCTGATAAATGTAGACTGCCAATTTTACAATTAGTAATTAAGCACTTAATCACACTTACATCAAGGTGCTTTCACTTTTTCTCTCATACACACACACACACACACACACACACACACACACACAGTGGCTGACTCGGAAGAATGGGAATCCCAGAACACTTGATCGTGCTAATGAGAAACCTATACTTGGACCAGGTGGTTTTCTTCAGAACAGAGCAAGGAAAGACTGCATGGTTCAAAATTGGGAAGAGTGACGACAGGGATCTGTCCTATTGCCATACCTTTTAACCTATATGCAAAACAGATTATCTGGGAGGCTGGGTTCTATGAGAAGTGTGGCGTTAGGATTTTTGGAAGATTCATCAACGATCTGTGTTATGCAAATGGCACAACCTTGCTTGCTGAAACTGAGGAGGAATTAAAGTGCTTGCTGCAGAGGATCAAGGACTGC
>NW_006399873.1:9997746-10016660 GCF_000299155.1 Elephantulus edwardii
AGAATTTATGCCTTTGAGCTGTGGTGCTGGAGAAGAGTATTAAATGTAGCATGGACTACCAAGAAAACAAAGAGGTTCAACCTGGAGAGGGTTAAACCTGGCTGCTCTTTGGAGGCAAGGATTCTGAGGCTTCCCCTGACATAATTTGGACATATTGCAAGGAGGGACCAGTCCCTGGAGAGGGACATCATGCTTGGGAGGGTGGAGGGATAATGCAGGGGGAATACCCTCAATGAGGTACATTGATTCATTGACTGAGGTAATTGGGGTGTGGGTGTCAGAGACAGTGAGATTGGCACAGGACAGAGCAGGGTTTAGGGCTTTTGTACATTAGGGTCGCTATGAGTTGCAGGTCAGAATGAACTCATAACTGATCCTCCAGCAAGTTTTCAGGGGCAATTAACTGAACAGGAGGAGATTGTCCATCTTCCTTCTGTGAATCAACTGATGAGTTTGAACCACATGCATTTGTGCTAGCAGCACAACTTCTTACCACTAACCTACAAGAGCATGAGAGCTCCTTTCTATACCTATATCATTTATATATTATATTATGTATTATGATATGTTGTTGTTGTTGATTGCCTTCGACTCATAGTTGTGAACAAAATGCCTGAAGCCTCTCTACAACTATCGAC
This sequence comes from Elephantulus edwardii, assembly GCF_000299155.1. Taxonomy (NCBI): domain Eukaryota; kingdom Metazoa; phylum Chordata; class Mammalia; order Macroscelidea; family Macroscelididae; genus Elephantulus; species Elephantulus edwardii. The sequence goes on from NW_006399873.1 coordinate 9,998,385, forward strand.
ATTTATCAAAGTTCATAGAGGGTCCAAAGGCAAGTTGTTTATATTGTTATAGTTGTTGTATGTGTCATGGAGTCACATGAGACTCATAGTGACCCTATGTACTAGACCTAAACCCTGCTATATCCTGTGCCAGTCTCACTGTCTCTGAAACACCCACCCCGATTGTCCAACTCTCAGATGCATAGCAAGTGATTGCAAAGATGATGACCTATATCAGGTGCACCTTAGTCTCTAGACTGATGCCATTGCTCCTCAGTACTTTGGTAGAGGTCCCTGACAGCAGACTTTCCCATCACAATTGTTGTTGTTGTTATGTGCTGTCGAGTCTCTTGCTACTCATAGCGATCCTATGTACAACAGCCCTAAACTCTGCTCTGTCCTGTGCCAATCACACCATCTCCAATACAACCATCCCAATTACCCCAGTCACTGAATCAATCCACCACACAGAGGACCTTCCCCTCCTGTGCTGTCCCTTCACCCTACCAAGCACGATGTCCCTCTCCAAGGACCGGTCCCTCCTTACAGCATGTCCAAAGTATGTTAGACGGAGCCTCAGAATCCTTGCTTCCAAGGAGCAGCCCAGTTTAACCCTTTCCAGGATGAATCTGTTTGTTTTCCTAGTAGTCCATGGTACCCCCAATACTATTCTCCAGCACCACAGCTCAAAGACATCAATCCTCCTTCTATCCTCCTTAGTCCCTGTCCAACTTTCCGATGCATAACAGGTGATAGCAAAGACCATGGCCTGTATCAGATACACCTTAGTCTCCAGAGAGATACCATTGCTCTTCAATACTTTGGACAGGTCCCTAACAGCAGGCTTCCCCATGGTAATATGTCTTTTAATTCCTTGGCTACTGGTGCTGAGAGTGTTGACTGTGGAGCCAATCAAACTAAAGCTGTGAACAATCTCAATCTCTTCACCATCCATCCTGATGCTTCCAATTGTTCCAGTGGTGAGAATCTTTGTCTTCTTGATATTGAGCCTCAAACCATATTGAAGGCTACAGCCCTTGATCCTCTGCAGAAAGCACTTTAAGTCCTCCTCATCTTCAGCAAGCAAGGTTGTGTTATCTGCATAATGCAGATTGTATACACATGATTAAAAAAAAACCCAAAAAACATAAAACAAACAAACTTACTTTATCACTGAGTGAGAACTGACTTATAATTAACTTTCCAGCAGATTTCTAGAGCCAGAAATTACAAGGTAGAAATTGTCCATCTTTTTACATAAAAGAATTTGATGGTTTTAAATCTCTTGAGAGACAAGGAATTTGGATTAGCATTGCAACTCCCTATTCAGTAGGCCATCAGAACTGCATATAAATGAATATATTGTGGAAAAGAAAGAAGAGAAGAGAAGAGAAGAGAAGAGAAGAGAAGAGAAGAGAAGAGAAGAGAAGAGAAGAGAAAAGAGAAAAACTTTTAAGAAAAGAACAACGGATATGAGGAGATTAAAATGCTCCTAAAATTTAACTGTACAATTATTTACAGACTTACTTGTAAAATTTGATGAGTTTTGGAAGAGACACCTATGAATTTGACTGCACAATTGAGGAAGGGAATATTCTCAACATTTCCAAATACTTCTCATATCCCTTTGCAGTCCACATTTCCTTCTGTGTACCAAGGCAACATTTTGATCAACTTGTTATCTAAATAAGTTTTCCCTTTACATATGTTAACTTGCTCTCTCTCGTTCTTTTAAGTTTTGGCTTTCTTCTTCCCTTCATTTTCTTTCTAACTGCCATCAGGTAAGTTACTACTGCTGACAATCTCATGTGCACAGAGTAGAATTGTTCTCTATAGGATTATCAAGGCTGTACTTTTCAGAGGAAAAAAAAAAGACACACACATGGTTAGCATCCACAAGCTGCTTCATGAGAGAAATATCAGCAATCTCCTGTCCAATTTACTGTCTCTGAAAATCTGCTGGAGGGTAAGCTCTGAGTGAATTCTGACTTAATGGTACAGCAGCAACAACATTATGTATGTTGTTCTTGTTGTTGTTACATGCCATCGAGTGACCTGCAACTCATAGCGACATTATATACAATAGCTCTAAACCCTGATGTATCTTGAGCCAGTTACACTGACATATCTACTCCTATTGGCCCAATCACTCAGTCAGTCCATCTCATCCAGGGCATTCCTTCCTTGCTCTGCTACTTCATTCTTCTAAGCATGATGTTCCTCACCAAGGACTAGTCTCTCTTTGCAACATGCCCAAAGTATATCAGATGGAGCTTCAAAATCCTTGCCTCCAAGGAGCAGCCTGGTTTCACCCCCTCCAGGATGGACTAATTTTCTTCTCCTAAGCAGTCCTTGATATATTCAATACTGTTCTCCAGCATGACAACTCAAAAGAAATCAATTGTTAGTCTACCATCCTTAGTCATTGTCCAGTTCTCTGATGCATAGCAAGTAATTGAGAAGGTTGTGACCTGGATCAGCAGCACCTTAGTCTCTAGACTAACATCACCACTTGTCAGTACTCTGGAGAGGTCCCTGACAGCAGATTTTCCCAATACAATTTGTCTTTTGATTTTCTGACTGCTGGTACCAAAAGAGTTGATTATGGAGCCAAGCAAGCTGAAACTGTTAACAATCTCAATCTCTTTCCCATCTATCATGATGCTGCCAATTGGCCTAGTGATGAGAATCTTTATCTTCTTGATGTTGAGCTTCTACCCATACAAAAGACTACAGTCCTTGACTTTCTACAGCAAATGCCTCAGGTCCTCCTCAGTTTGGGCAAGCAAGATTGAGTCATCTGCATAATGCAGTTTATTGATGAGTCTTCCTCCAATCCTGATGTCACATTCCTCCTCATGGAGCCCAGCCTCACAGATAATGTGTTCTCAGCATGGGTTTGAACTTTTAATATTTCACTTAGTAGTTAAAGTGACCAAGTAGTTAAGTAACCAAGTGATCATTTCAGAACTACCCAGAACTCTCTAAGTAACTCTCTATCTGGGTAGGTAGGTAGATGATAGATAGATAGATTGATAGATAGATAGATAGATAGATAGATAGATAGATAGATAGATAGATGGATGATAGACAGATTGATTTACTGTAAGAAAGATTAGCTTAGTGTACACATGAATTAATGAGAAAACCAAAGTATTCTAATCAAAATACCTTTGATCAGTTTTATTGAAGCTCCCTTTATTAAACTTAAACCTATGGAAATCCTGCGGTGGAGTCAGATACTTTTTCTATGCAGTGGAAAGGAGTCATATGCCCTCTCTTTAGTCTTAACCAATTTTACCAATATTAACAACAGCAACACCTTCTAGGACATCTTCTACTTTTGTACTGAATTAGATATAATTTTTTAATGGTCATTAGAACTTGCAAACCATCATCACTTATATGAGGTTTATGGAGGAAGTAACTGTTATAACTCAGGACACAGCTTTTCAATTAGCACAGGTCCTTCTCATTCATATTTGCATACAGTCTTCTTCCTAATCTTATACTTTGAGTCCTAAACTAGACTTTGCCCTGTTTGGACAAATGTTTCAAAGCTCTTCAAGTCTGTCTTCAAGCTCTTCAAATGCCCAGATACTCCTCATTCTGCTAGCAAATTTCCTGCTCCAAGGCTCTCGGATAATTTACTTTGTATACTTAGAAGCCCACCACATCATCTTACATCAGTCTCCTGCTTCTACCATCAGCATTTCTCTTCTACCCCTTATTACTACCTTGTGCCATTTCCAGTGGTGCAGCTCTTTCTCTTAGGTCTAGGAGGGTCTTAGCATAGGAGTCCTATGTCTAAATAATTATCTCTCCTTCTGGCTCATCTTGGTAGTAGTGCGGTCCACCATTCATTTCTGTGACTGATTACTTGGCCAGGTGGCAAAACAGATAAATGTCCTTATTAGTATTCTGCACTTATTTGCACAATACCATCCTTCCAAGAATCCCATACCCTATATTTGAATTATTAGCAAGTTGTTCAATTCCCTTGGTGGACCACAGACAAGTTATTTTCCTAGTCTAACCCCATCATGCTGTGAGAGTTCTAGCTATGACTAGAAGAGCTATGTCAAATAAATTCATTGCACTACAAAACAATACAGAGGAGGAAATTTACCTAGTCCCTAAGGCACACTACTGATCATGTAATATGCTGCCTTAGCACGTGGGGCTGCAACTGTAGCAAAAAATTTTAGCTCAACCTGTGTGCTTCATATATATCACGTTCAGTTTGCACTAGTAACCAGCATTACCAAACACAGTGAATAGAGATGGGCTCAGGCAGGAATAGAACTTCAATACTTTTCTAGTCAAAAACAGAATATCCTTAAATATAAAGTAGGAGAAAATAAAAATGAAAGATGAATAGACTCTGAGAGCAAATCTATTTTTCCTATCTATAAAGTCTCTAAAAATTATGACCCTGCAAGTTACAAGGTAAAAGAAACAGGATTCTCTTTCGGCACAGATATGTAGGTAAATATCCATTCCCCCCAGGCATGTGATTTACATGACTTAGAAAAAGTAAGATGGTTGACAGATCATTTTTGGTAAAATCAAAATAAGATTAAAAAGAGGATATGCACAAAATAAAAATAGAATTAAAAATGTGTTTTAAACTGTAATAAATAAGTCTTCTAAAAAGCATCTGCTTCACAAATAAACCAAATTTATCTGCATTAAAAAACTGCTTACCCATCTAAATTTAAGCCTGAATTCCTTTCTTTAATTGTTCAGGAAATATTGCTGTGCTATCTATTTGCTGATCCAGTGATACATTTGTTCAAAATGTACCACTTTGTAAACTTCTCAAACTATACTTGTTTGCTTAAACTATCTTACTCAGTTAGGGTTGGATTTTTTTTTTTTTTTAACTTAAATTACACACAAAAAATACTATGTTTGGAAGTTCGTGTGTGAAGCTGTTGGATTTTGAAAAGTGGGTTATTCTTGTTTTGGTTGAGGCTCGGGTGTGAATAGTTTTGTTGTTTTTATTTCATTCATAAGTGTGGGTGAGCTTATTAGATTTGCTGGATTTGGCTAACAATGACCTGTGAGCTGGAAGCCTCTTGCTTAGAGCCAATTAAAGTCTGGTGTGTGGGCCTGTGTACTTAAAAGTCAGCTAGGGCCCCAGCTATGCCTCTAGTTTGGAGGCTTATGTGTGAAGTGGTTGGATTCTGGAAGGTGGGTTCTTCTTGTTTGGGTTGAGGATCAGATGTGGACAATTGTTAATTGTGTTTGGAATGAACATTCTTCTAAGTAGTACAGCACTGGCCGGTCAATTCACTATACTGAAGTAACTTGGGGTTGCTGTGATGCTGAATGTTGTACCAGTGATATGTCAAATGTCATAATGGTTACGCATAGTGGACAGTGTTTGTTGGAGCTCCCAGATTAAGACAGGCTTGGAAGGAGGGGTGGCATCCACTTCTTAAACAATATACCTCTGGAAACTCTATGAACTTAGAGAAATTAGAATAGTTTGAGAACAGGACTCAGGTCTTTAGCTCATAGAGTGACTATGAGTCAGGCTTGATTTGATAGCACTTGACAACAGTAACACAGTTTCTTGATATCTTCACAAATTATCTAAGATTAAAATATCATGTAACTTGAGACTGATCTTCCATTCCTATGCTTAGAGGGCAGAGAGTGGATGGATTTTCAACTGCTGCCTCATGATCTCATAAGTCCCTCACATCATCAGTAGTCTTTTTATAATTGGAAATCTCTTTCTATGTAATTTATAGCCTCTAAACAAAACCACTGTACGATCAGCTATGAGCTGATTGCAACTTGATAAAACATAGCAAAGAAACAATTTATTCACTGAGCCCAGTGATAAGAAGCTGCACTGCAGTCTCAGTCATGCACTTGGAATCTACTAGCTGCTCCATGGGAAAATGTTGGTCAGTGTCCTCCTATTTGATTTATTGTTGTTGTTAGGTGGCACTGAATTAAGTATGACTTATAGCCAAACTGTGAGCAACAGATCTGTAGCTTGCCCTATCCTGAACCCTGCGCCAGTCACACAATGGCTTACACACTTGAGCTCATTGTTGTAGTCACTCTGTCAATTCACCTGGTTGAAAGTTTTCCTTTACTCTGCCTTCCCTCCACCTTTACAGACATGATGCTGTTCTTCAAGGAATAGCCTCTTCGAGCAACATGTTCAACATATGCCAGATGAAGTTTAATAATCCTTGCTTCCTTGAAGCAATCTGACTTCACCTTCTGCAAGACATATTGGTTCTTCTTGTAGTCCATGGGATATTCAGTAGTTCAAAAGCATCAATTTTCTTCTGTCATGTTTATTTAATATCTAGTTCTCAGATAAATAGTAGGTGACTGAAAAGACCATAGTCTGAATCTGGTTCACCTTAATTTTTAAACTAATATCACTGTTCCTTTGTAATTTGGAGAAGTCCCTGACCACAGACATTCCAATTGCAGTATGTCTCATGACTGCTGGTACCAAGTGTATTGATTGTCGATTTAAGTAATATGAAGTCATTGGCAGTTTCAATCTTTTCTCCAGTATCATGGTATCACCAATTGATCCAGTAGTGGGAATTTTTATTTTCTTGACATTGAGAAGCAATTTGTATTGAAATATAAAGTGTTTGATCTTATGCAATAAGTGTTTCAAGTCCTCCTCACTTTCAGTAAGGAAGGTTGTGTCACCTACATACCAAAGATTATTGATGAGTCATCTTCCAATCCTGATGCCACATTTTTTCTTCAGAGTTCAGCTTCTTGAAGAATTTTCTCAGCACACAGATTGAACAGATATGGCGAAAGGAAATAACTTTGCCACATGTCTTTCTTAATTTTAAAAAGTGTGCTTTATTGTCTCTGAAAACTCACTGGAGGGTCAGATATGGGTCTGTTATGACTCAACAGCACAAAACTACATTGAATAATTGAACAAGTATTTATTGAGGAAGTAATATAAACCACTCACCGACCAGGGTGTTTGAGTCATTGTAATGAATATTGGCATAGTAATTTCATATCAAGTTATCTTGATTAAAGATAGATTACACATACAAATTATAAAACAAAAACAACTGAAGAAGGATAAGATAAAGACTTCCACTAAAAAAGTGACCTTTGAATCCACATTTGAAAGATCATGATTAGTTCATTCTGCAAAGACATTTGGGAGAAACCGTCTAAGCAATAGTTATATTAGGAGTAAAACCAGGATCTAGAAAAGTACTTGGCATGTTCAAGAAAGATGAGAAAGACACTATGTCAGATGAATATTATGTAAGTACACAAGATGTGCCCAGAGGAATTAAAAAGAGATGACCACTAAGAATTTGCAGAAATCAGGAGTTCAAAGAGTCTTTAAGCTTCAACAAAACATGATCTTTACATCAAGTATTTTGAAAGAATTATTAAGGGAAATTAATTATGATTGTTGAGCACAGAATGTAGAGAAGACACTCAGTAGTATGCTGTTGTTTGTTGTTTTTATGTACCGTAGAGTCACTTGCGACTCATAGTGACCCTATGCACAACAGCCCTAAACTCTGCTCTGTCCTGTGCCAATCTCACTGTTTCCAACACACCCGTCCTGATTAACCCAGTCACTGAATCAATCCACCTCATAGAGGGCCTTCCCCTCCTGCACTGTCCCTCCGCCCTATGAAGCATCATGTCCCTCTCCAAGGACCGGTCCTTCCTTACAACATGTCCAAAGTATGTTAGACAGAGCCTCAAAATCCTTGCCTCCAGGGAGCAGCCCATTTTGACCCTTTCAGGATGAATCTGTTATCTAACAGTCCATGGTACCCTCAATACTCTTCTCCAGCACCAAAGCTCAATGGCATTGATTCTCCTTCTATGCTCCTTAGTCCCTGTCCAACTTTCTGATGCATAACAAGTGATAGCAAAGACCATGACCTGTATCAGATGCACCTTAGTCTCCAGAGAGATACCATTGCTCTTCAGTACTTTGGAAAGGTCCCTAACAGCAGACTTTCCCATCGCAATACGTCTTTTAATTCCTTGGCTACTGGTGCTGAGAGTGTTGACTGTGGAGCCAAGCAAGCTAAAGCTGTGAACAATCTCAATCTCTTCACCATCCATCCTGATCCTGCCAATTGGTCCAGTGGTGAGAATCTTTGTCTTCTTAACATTAAGCCTCAATCCATATTGGAGGCTGCAGTCGTTGACCCTCTGCAGCAAGCACTTCAGGTCCTCCTCAGTTTCAGCAAGCAGGGTGTGTCATCTGCATAGCACAGATTGTTGATGAATCTTCCAGCAATCCTGACTCCACATTTCTCCTCATAGAGCCCACCCCCCGGATAATCTGTTCTGCATACAGATTGAATAGGTATGGAAACAGTACACATCCCTAGCGTACTCCCTTCCCAATTTTGAACCATGCAGTGTTTCTTTGCTCTGTTCTGACGACTGTGTCTTGGTCTAAGTATAGGTTTCACATTAGAATGATCAAGTGTTCTGGGATTCCCATTCTTCTCAGAGTCAGCCACAGTTTGTTATGATCCACACAGTTAAATGCCTTTGCATAATCAATGAAACATAGATATACATTCTTCTGATCTTCCCTGCTTTCAGGAAGGACTCATCTAACATTAGCTACAAAATCCCTAGTACCATGGTCCCTTTTAAACCCAGCCTGGACTTCTGGCAGTTCTCTGAGGATGTGCTCTTCCAGTCATTTTTGGATAATCTTCAGTAGCATCTTGCTTGCATGTGAAATCAACAATATTGTTCTATATTTTCCACACTCTGTTGGGTAACCCTTATTTGGGATGGGAACAAATATAGACCTCTTTCAGTTAGTTGGCCAAGTGGTTGTTCTCCAGATTTCTTGGCACAACTTGGTGAGCACATCCAGGACAGCATCTGTTAGCTGAAATATGTCAATTGCTATACCATCTATTCCTGGCGCCTTATTTTTTGCTATTTACTTCAAAGCAGCCTGAATTTCTTCCTTCATCGCCATAGGCTCTTGCTCATAAGTTTTTTCATTAAATTCTTCTCTGTCTGCCAATTCCTTTTTATACAGTGACTCAATATATGCTTTCCATCTTCTTTTTAATACTTCTTGAATCATTTAATATTCTTCCTAAAGCATCCTTGATTGTAGCAACTCAAGGTTTGAATTTGTTCTTTAGTTCCTTGAGCTTAAGAAATGCTGAGTGAGTTCAGCCCTTTTGATTTTCTGACCCCAGCTCCTTGCACATTTCATTGTAATATTTTGCTCTGTCATCCCATGTTGCCTTTTGAAATCTTCTATTCAACTCTTTAGTATCTTGAATTCTTACTTCTGCTTTGGCTTCTCTGTGCTCCAGTGCTATTTTCAGAGTCCCTTCTGACATCCACTTTGGTCTTCTCTTCCTCTTCTGTCGTGGCAATGACCTTTTAGCACTTTACTGGATGATACCCTTGATATCCTCCCACAACTCATCTGGTCTTCGCTCATTCGTGTTCAAGGCCTCAAACCTGTTCCTGAGCTGGTCCTGAAACTCAGGTACGATAGACTCAAAGTCATATTTTGGTTCCCATGGATTTGGTTTAATTTTCTTCAGCTTTAGCTTGAACTTACGTATGAGTAGTTGGTGGTCTGTTCCACAATCAGCTCCTGGCCTAGTTTTCACAGCTGATATTGAGCTTCTCCAGGGTTCTTTCCACAGATGTAATTGATCTGATTCCATGTATATAACCTGTGTTTATATCTCCCAAAAAACATATTTTTTCAATGAATAAGTCATTGTGCAAAATTCAATCATTCTCTCTCCAGCTCCATTTCTGTCACTGACTCCATGTTTTCCAACTACTGAATCTTCTCTGTTCCCAACTTTTGCATTCCAGTCACCCATTATCATCAATGCATCTTAAATGCATGTTTGAGTGATCTCTGACTATAAAAGTTGGTAAAAGTCTTCTATTTCCTCTTCCTTGGCTCTAGTTGTTGGTGCATATATCTGAATGATAGTTGTATTCACTTGCCTTCCTTGCGTATACGTATGGATATTATCCTGTCACTCACAATATTGCACTTCAGGATGGATCTAGAAATGACTTTCTTAACTATAGATACTTTATTTTAGGAATTGTAAATGTATCTATTGTCAATGTCTATAGTGTCTTCCTCTTATGTGCACCTGCACTTTTCCCAAAGTAATCAGCAGAAGGGGTTAGGTTTAGGATCTATGATATTCTGAAGTGATTTTATTTACATTCTATTCTCAAATCACAGCATCTTAATAAGCACAGAAGGTTAATTTCTGTTATATATTTTGTGATATTGTTGTAGGAATCATCACCAACAATTACAGAAATGGAAAAAAATACAACCCCAAGGAATGTTTAAGAATAACTCTCAAAGAAATAGAACACTCACATTTATTCTACATGCATCAAGATTAGCCAACATTTTTTGTTGTTTCACCTACTTTAGGCATGTTGTCAGCAGGTGCCAGACTTTGGGGACAAAAGTCATTCATTCTTGGGAAATAGATGGTCAACATAAGATATGAATACCCTCAAGGAGATGAATTGACACAGTGACTGCAACAATGGACTTAAGCACAGCAATGATAATGAGGTTGGAAGAGGAAAGCAAAAGTTTATATTTGTTGTTCATATGGTCGCTACAAATCATACTCAATGAAGCACCTGATAGTAAGAATCATAATCAATTCCTGATAAAAAAATATTAATATTAAGTTCAGTGCTATCACTTCCATTTAGAAGATCCTTCCTTTTCCTTTTGATCACTTTATCTTCAAAAATGGCCTATAACATTTTTCAGTGTTTATTATGTTTAATTATCTATGTATATTTAAGAGAGCTCTGCTATTCCAGTGGTAAGGAGTTGTACTATAAAACCAAAGGCATTTGGTTTGAATTCACCAGCTACTCCATGCAGGAAAGATAAGTATTCACCTCCTGTGCAATTTATGGCCTATGAAAACCTTTAGAGGGTCAAGTAATAGTTCTGATGCAACAATACATAAACACACAACAATGTTTATATGGACAGGAACATTTCAAATAAACAGATTGCAAACTATGTGCATTATTTAGAAATCACGGTGTTATTCTACTGAAATAGATGAGGAAAATTAGCCTTTAATTTGCTTTAGGTTTTAGAACTTGATACTCCAGTAAGTTTTCAGAGGCAATAAATCACATGGGAGGATATATTGCTCGTCCTTTCTTCAGGGAGCACCAGGTGAACTCAAACTGTGAGGCTTTGAGATTACAGTGCAATTCAAACCACTATGCCACCAGAGTTCCCCACTACTTATAGGTAAAGTTAGAATATGCATATAGTTCTCCCTGATTCGTTAGTGCTCCCTGATTTGCAAGTTGTGCTTCCAATTATACAGCTTTCAGAGGTAAATTTGACACTTTGATAACTTTATCTGTAATATATATTATCTGTAATAGTGGTATTAAGTGAATTCTCAAGAAGAGTGATTTCTTACCATTGCTATTATTGTGTTGTTAGATGCAATCAAGTAGACTACAACCTATAGCAACCCACAGTTCTTTGAATAACAGATCTGAAGCTTATTCTACCATGTAGCATCCTCATCATTTCTGATATGTTGAAGTCCATTACAGTCAAGGTGTCATTGTTCTTAGTGAAGTTATCTTTGACCATTCACCTTGCACAGCATGATGTCAATTTCCAAGGACTAGCCCCTTCTCACAACTTAATCAAAGTACATAAGACAAAATTTCATCAATCTTGTCTCTAAGGGACACCTTGGTTTCAGTTCCTCCAAGACAGACTTGTTTGTTCTTTTGGAAATCTATGAACTATTCCATATCTTTCTCCAATTCAAAGACATCAATTTTTCGGTCTTCTTTCTTCATTGTCCACCTTTTAGATGTTTTGGAAGTAATTGCATTCTGACTAGAAGATTAAAAATGTCATCTTAAGTTGGAAGTTTCACATTAGCTATGTTTAAAAAACAAATGAAAGTGAGAGAAGTAAAATAGCATTTCAAACTGAGCACATGGTATGATTATATTTATGAAAGTATAGAAGTTCAGGGTAGTATGAGGAAATAATAACTATTGGAGTACAATACTAACATAGAATATTGACTTTGACAGTATAGTATGGTGATGAATTTTAAGGTAATATTATAGTGAAATAGAATTCTAAAGGGTGGGATTAAGAGAGCTTGTCAACAAAACAAAAAGTTTTTTATAGAGTTAGATGAATTCTTTTATAAACATTATTTTGGCATCATTTTGAAAGGTTGCTTGGGGAAGGGGATTTTCAAGCAGAAAAATAGTTGCAAAAGCTTATTATTAACACTTGACTTAGGGAGGACTTAGATATGACAAAACTAAATTGAAAAACATCTTGTGGTATCTTCTTAAAACATAAAAGAATGAAAATTAGTAAACACATAAAGATTTAATACAAACTTCTTATTTGGACAGAGTTTTAGTAAGATTTTAACATGATTTAAATATTTTTTGTAATAGAAGATGTCTCTTGGAGTAAAAAGCTTGAGCTGTTAGTCTTGGCTGCTTTTTCTGGGAAGATGTCTACAAACATTTTGATTTATAGAATGATCTTGAAAGAAGACATTTCAAGCAATAGGATTAAATATAAAACTGTTGGGCCTTGATATACTATAAGAGAAAATTCTTAACCTTTTTACCTCCAAATGTACCAAAACCATTTATTTCCTGTTTATTTTGCCTGTGACTGGCACTTGCCTTTATTATTAAGGTATATTCCTTCAGGAAAAACATTTGCAGCAATTTACAAGGTAGACTACATGTTTGAAGAGGAGTATCAACTACATACAGAACTGAGATGAGATGAAGTGTTACCCCTGCCCTAGGCTTACTTCCAATCCAGAAGATTCTCTGACCTTGTGGAAAGCTTATATTTATTACTACATAGCTACACCTCCTATTTTAGGTAAAAACATTTCAAATTGTCTTTAATGACTTGGACCTCATTCCAATAACTAGGCTATGCATGAGTCATATGCATCAATCAACCCATTCTATTCTTTGGATATAATAATTGGCTTGCAATTCAGGTATATGATCCAATTCAGGATCAGTTTTAACAGGAAATTTAAGACTAACTTGAATTGACTTCATGTCACTTGAGATTTGCAACAGTTGCAACCACATGACCTACCACAGCTGCCATAATGATGGCTTTGACAATGGAGCCACCTAGAGGAAATCAACAGAAGAAACAGATTCTGACGTCACAATTTTGAGTTTTGGAATAAAAAAATTTTATAAACCAATGAATACTCTTAAAAAAATCAAACTTAGTTGTATTTTCTTGCAACTGGAATATTCCCCACTGACTTTAAAAGTATAAGACTTGCAAATTCTAGCAAGATTATATATTTTAAATAAAAAAAAAATAATGTGTGTACTAAACTGCTAGGTAAGTCTCTAAATTTTGAAGATTCAGATATTAAATTCAAAATGTTTAACCTTTATTCTATGTTGTTGTTATGTGCCGTCGATTCACGTGTGGCTCATAGCAACCCTATGTACAACAGCCCTAAACCCCACTCTATCCTGTGCCAATCTCACTGTCTCTGACACACCTATCCCCATTACCCTAGTTACTGAAATCAGTCAACCTCATAGAGGGTTTTCCCCTCCTGCACTGTCCCTTTACCCTTCCAAGCATGACATCTTTCTCTAAGGACTCTTCCCTCCTTGCAATATGTCCAAAGTATGTCAGAATCCTTGCTTCCAAGGAGTGGTCTGGTTTAACCCTCTCCAGGATAAACCTGTTCATTTTCTTAGCAGTCCATGGTACATTCAATATTCTTCTGCAGCACCACAGCTCAAAGGCATCAATTCTCCTTCTACCATCCCTAGTCATTTTCCAGATCTCTGATGCATAGCAAGTGATTGCAAAGACCATGGCCTGTATCAGGCACACCTTAGTCTCCAAAGTGCTCTTCAGTACTTTGGAGAGGTCCCTAATAGTAGACTTTCCCATCACAATATGTGTTTTAATTTCCTGGGCACTGGTGCCAAGAGTGTTGACTGTGGAGCAAAGCAAACTAAATCTGTGAACAATCTCAATCTCTTCACCATCCATCCTGATACTGCCAATTGGCCCTATAGACTTCTAAAGCATCAATAATTATAAATATAAAGTCAAAGAGTTTGAAAGGTTTTTATCTTCCTTATTTTTTTAAACTCTTACAGTGAAAAACATTTTTAAAGAAAAATCTTTAAATGAACAAAACTCTACATTTTTCTTTTGCATATTAATAAGGAGTTTTTGCTGTTGGGAAATTTGTTTCCCATTCATCAGTCAGATTTGGAGAGAAAACATTCTCAAAGAATTGAATAGTTAATAGCAGTTTTTCAAAAGATATGGAGATGTTAGAAAAAGCGTATCTCAAAAGACAGGAGATAAATAAAGTTCTCGCTGTCAGTTTCAAAAAAATAATTCGAAAACATGAAAGTAAGAAAAGCGAAGTCTAAATTCCCATAGGAGCAGTGGTGGCCTAGTGGCAAGAAGCTGCACTGCAATCCCAAAGGCACAATGTTTGAGGCCACCAGCTGCTCCATGGGAAAAGGATGGCACTTGCCACACGTGCAATTACTGTCTCTGAAAACTCATTGGAGGGTGAGCTATAGGTTAGTTTTGATGTTACTGTATACAATAACAAAGTCCTATTTTTTCAGATAATTCAAAAGAAAGTTATTTCTACTTTACTACAATGCTTGCAATATTCTCAGTCTAGATGAAGTCTTTGGGTTCATGTGCTTTTTTGGGGTCATGTTTAATGTGTAGTACTGTTCTTTAGCTCCCAAGAGTGGGGTCCTTGAGGATTTGCCTAGGCTTTAAGGCTACTCAAAGGTGTTGGCTTAAAACCCCGCAGGGCCCTCTGGCCAAATTTATTAGTTTTTGAATGAATATTCCTTGAATGACACAGCAATCTTTTGTCTATTTGCTGAACTGAACATCTTGGTGTTGTTATAATGTTGCACACTGTTCTATAGTCTTGTCAAATACCATAATGGTTAACCATTATGTACAGTGTTTGGATGAGCTTCCAGATTGATTTATGCCGGCAAGTAGAAGAGGCATCCACTTCCTAAACTATATCCCTCTGGAAACTCTACAAACTCTCTAAACTCTACAAATTTTCTAATCTCTCTAAATGTACATAAATGATGGTAGTTACCGAACAGAGTTTAGGTATTTTGTGCAAAACTTACTCTCAGTCATATTTGACTAGACAACACCTAAGCACTGCTAAGTGAAACTAGTGCTGTTACATCTGGAGGAACACTCTTCCACTTTGTACATCACTCTTTGTCAATGTGCAGTATGAAGTATTCTGGGTTGCTGTGTTGCTGAACCTTGTACCACTGAGGTATCAAATACCAGAATTGGCTCCCCAATGGGCACAGTGTTTGGTAGAGCTCCCAACCGTAAAACAGGTTTGGAAGCAGGATTGGCATCAAATTCCTAAACCACATGCCTCTGGAAACTTATGAACTTGGAGAAATGACGATAGTTATGGAACAGCATTAGGTGTTTTGTTCATAGAGTCGCTATGAGTCGTACATGACTCAACAACAGAGGATCTGGAAGCATCTCTAGATATATTGATTTACAATAGTATATATTTTCATGCTAAAAATCTTTTAAAAGAATCTATAACTAATTGTATGAGACTGTATCTTAAACAATTTCCAAATTTGCAATATTTATTATGAATGGGATAATCTAGATCTGGAACTATATATTTCATGCTTATATGAATGTCATACATCTCATATTGTAGAATAATATTTATCAGAATAAGATAATAATACAGTATAATGGTTTGTTAACTGGAATATTATTACTAATAGTGATTTTAAAATGGATTGTTTCCCTTTGAAATGCTGCTGAAATGAAAAAAAAAAGACTGATAAAGAAGAAACAAAATTATGGATTTCACTGAGGAAAAAGAATCTAAAAGTTAAAAAATTCTGATTATGTTTTATGTGTCAAATATAAGCCTAAGTGCTTAAAAAATGTTAACGCCTGTGATCCTACACTAAGATTTGCTTTTAGGTACCCTAACTCTGACTCATAGTAACCATCTAAAATACAGAACAAATCCTATGTTCCTTGCCCAATATTTTAATCACTATTTCTGCCCTGTCAACACTATAGATTAGACAATATTATTATTTTCATGTTACAGATGAGATAACTGTAAGATGGTGGACTTTGACAATGTATCTAATTTCACAGAATCAGGAAGCGAAATATTATGATAAAAACCTCTCAGTATAAAGTTCTCTTTAGAACCTGAACTATTGACTACTAAGAAGGGATTTGCCTTAGGAGTAAGTAGTTTCTCTACCAACCCAAAAAGCACATGGTTTGAATCCAACAGATATTCCAGGGAAGAAAGATGAGCAGTCTCCTCTCATATGATGTATTGCCTTTGAAAACTCACACGAGTGCCCTCTATGAGTCTATTCCTACTCAATAATGCACAACAACAATAACAACACAAGAAGAAATCTGCCGATTTGTATCATGTTAATGGAGGCAAAAAGACTATACATGATATACACGGTAAGCCCAGTAAAGAATTTGTGAAGTCACAACATGCCAGAAAGAGTATCTATTGCTACAACTGTTGACTCTCACTGCCTAGTTGTAAAATCCTTCCTTGATAGACTTGACCTTTGACCAACAGATGGTAACAGGTTTTGAGACAAGTTTTAAAGCAATGAAAACCCAACAGGTATTCGTTTCTCCCAATCATGACCTCTACCTAAAAAAAAAAAAAAAAGGAAGGCTAAAGTCACAAAAAGGGAGGCTTTTATCTCTCTCAAAAGTTGATGACATATAGCCTTCTCTAGGAAATCTTTCCTGTCTGTCCCATGCTGCTTTAAATGGCCTTAACATTGATTCTCTTCATTTTTTGTAAATGAGCTCTATATGTTTTGGCTTAATTTTCCATCTTTCACTGTTCTGATCCAATGATACTCAAATTTCTTTCATATGAACAAGAATCATCTTGAGGACTTGTTAACCCAGATGACTGGGTCTCAACCCTGGAATTTCTGATTCAATGAGTCACATGATAGCTAAGAATCTACATTTCTAAAGAGTCTCCTGTTAGAACTGATGGTGTTGTTCAGGGAATTATACTTTGAAAACCATTGCATTACTTCGTTGGGATTAAAAATCTTCCAAAAACATTATTAAGTGTCTATCATCTATCAACATATTAAAAGTAGACTTTAGTATACTGTCTGGCATATATGTATCAAAACCAAAATTATAAGAAGCTATTTTATTTTCTTTATGCTTTCTGTGATAACATAGACAAATCTCCCTGGATGCTAAATAAAATCTAGTTCTAAATATGTCTTTCAGTTGAATTTGTAGAAAAGATTGAACTAGTACGAAGGCTCTTATTTACTTTTATTTTAGTGCAAGAAAAGGCTTGAAACCCTTTCAATGACTTAAAAGCTGCATGTTCAGCAAGTGAAGGTGATTGTGTGAAAAATTTATTGTGAGTAGGGGTTTGTTCAGTGGCTCCAAAATGAGAACAGATTTGATAACATTAAATGACAAGCAAGAGTTTACTGAAAGAGCCACTTCCCTAACAGGTAACTGACCATACTGAAGTACAATTTAAGACTCCTTTAAAGATAGGCATAGAAATATTCATAGCTCTGTGATTCACAATTGACAATAACTGGAAATAAGATGAATAAATTAGTATTTATTCATAGCATACATCCTACTGTAATAAAAAATCCTAACTACTGCCAAAATATAAGAATGACTCTTGTAAACAGAATGTTAAATAAATAAGTCAGTTAAAAATCATACATTTAATTTACATGAAGTAGAATAAAATATGTGACAGAATAATGGCTAATATTTTGTAAAGACAAAGGTAGTGAGTGGGAGAACATACAGAAGGTGATTCTGGAGATCTGATAATAATCTATTCATAGGATAATGTGTTATAATTTATCACTCTGTATATTCTCATTCAAAATCAAGAAATGAGTATATCGAGGATGTGCTCTTTCTTCAAACCTTTTTAATCTATCTATGAAACAGATCATTGGGTAGGCTGGCCTTTATGAAAAAGAATGTGGCATCAGAATTGGAGGAAGATTCATCAAAAACCTGCGTTATGTAGACGACACAACTTTGTTTGCCAAAACTTAGAAGGTCCTGAAGTGTTTGCTACAGAAAGTCAAAGAATGTTGTCTACATTATGGATTTCATCTCAACATCAAGATAAT
>NW_006399873.1:10024305-10025701 GCF_000299155.1 Elephantulus edwardii
TTATGATCCACAGACTCAAATGTCTTTGTATAATCAAAAGACACAATAAGATATCGTAATGGTATCCTTTATTTTCAGTCAAGATCCATCTGACATCAGCAATGATAACCCTTCCTTTCAGGGCCTTTTTTGAATCTACTTTGAATTCTGAAATTTCCTCATAGAGGTTCTTTTTCAGATTTATTGTTAAATAATCTTAAGTATGGTTTTACTTGAGCATAATTCTAATACTATTTAATAACTCACATTTTCTTGGATCACTTCTTTTAGGAATGGGAGCAGATATGAATCTTTTCCTGTCAACTGGTGAGGTAGCTGTCTTCTAAATTTCTTGAGACATACCTGAGTTGGTATTTTATCAGATCTTGAGTCCTTATTTTGCCAACGTCTTCAGTGCAACTTGAACTTCTTTTGGTATTATTTGTTCTTTATCCATCGTGAAAGGTTACGGCATTGACTAGTTATTCAATACTGGAATCAATCTGTTCTTCAGATATTTAAGCTTAACAAATTTCAAGTGTGCTCTGTTTTGTGTGTGTGTATTTGTTTTCTAACTATTTGCACATTTCCTTATAATACTTTGTCTTTTGGAGCTTCCCTTTGCAATCTTCTGTTCAGCTTTATTATTTAAGTATATCATCCCTGGGTTTTGGCTTCTTTACAAATTTCTATTTTATTCTGACATCGATTTTGGTAATTTTTAAATCTCACTTGTTATAGTAATGATCTTTTTCTTTCTCTATCGATGATGTCCTTGATTGTTGTGTTATTGTTGTATGAGCCATCGAGTCGTTTGTGACTCATAGCGACCCTATGTATAAGAGCTCTAAACGCCTTTCTATCGTGTGCCAACCTAGCCATCTCAAATGCATTCATTTCCACCACTCCAGTCACAGAATCGATCCATCTCATTGAAGGTCTTCCACTCCTTCACCGTCCCTCCACTCTGCCAAACATGATGTCCCTCTCCAAGGATCAGTCCCTTCTTGCAACATGCCCAAAGTATGTCAGATAAAGCTTCAGAATCCTTGACTCCAAGGGACATTCCGGCTTCACCATATCCAGGACAAGCCTGTTTGTTCTCGTAGCAGTCCATGGTATATTCAACACTCTTTTCCAGCACCACAGCTCAAATGCATGAATGCTCTTTCTATCATCCTTATTCACTGTCCCAACTCTCTGATGCATAGCACATAACTGCAACGACTATAGGCTGGATTATAGGTGCACATTAGTCTCCAGCCTGACGTCATTGCTCTTCAGTACTCTTGAGAGGTCCCTCACAGCTGATTTCCCAGTGCAATTTATCGCTTGATTTCCTAGCTGCTGTTACCAAGGGTGTTGACTGTAGAGCCAAACAAACTAAAACTGTTAACTATCTCAATTTCTTCACCAT
>NW_006399873.1:10027381-10040825 GCF_000299155.1 Elephantulus edwardii
GAGCTTCAATCAGTATAGAATGAAGGCTATAGTCCTTGACATTTTTCAACAAATAACTCAGTCCTTTTCAGTTTCACTAAGCAATATTGTGCCATCTGCATAATGTAGATTGTTGAGGAGTCTTCTTCCATCCTGATGTCATACTCCACTTCATAATGTCCAGCCTCCAAAATGATCTACTCTGGATGTTGTTGTTAAGTGCCATTGAGTCACTTAGAAGAATGTTTGACCAAAACCAAATAAAACCAGATCTGAGGTCTGCAGTTTAAAATCACCCACCTTTGATTTGGTAGCATCGTTTTCTGTTCACCAGGCCAACTGAGCTCTCTCATTGTTGCTGTTGTTGTTGTTAAGTGTTGCTGAGTCATAAATGACTCATAGTGACCCTATGGACAAAAGACATGAACACATGTAGAATTTTCATCATTTCTCCAAGTTCATAGGGTTTCCAGAGATGAGCTATTTCGGAAATGGATGCCACTCCTGCTTCCAAGCTTGTATTAACAGGGGAGCTCCACCAAACACTCTCCACCATGGGTAATCATTATGACATTTGACACAACAGTATCACAGTTTTCAGCATCACAGCAACCACAAGTTACCTCTGCACAGCAAATGGACAGATCAGTGACATACTGAGAAGAATGTTTGGCCAAAACAGTTAAAATCAGTCAGAGACTTAAAAAATATGGATAGAATGCATCCCTGTCACACACCTTGCCTAATCCTGAACCATGCAGTGTTTCCCTGCTCTGTTCTGACTACTGCTTCCTCATCCAAGAATAGAGTTCACATGAGCAAAATTAAGTATTTTGGCTTTCCCATCTTCTCAAGGTTATCAAGAATTTGTTGTGATCCACACAGTCAAATGCCTTTGCACAGCCAATGAAACACAGACATTTTTCTGGTACTCTCTGCTTTCATCCAAGATTCATCTAATGTTGGCTATGATTTCCCTTGTACCAAATCCTCTTTTAAACCCAGCCTGCACATCTGGAAGTTCTCTGCTGATATAAGTTTCCAGTATTTTTTGGATAATCTTCACTAGGGTATTGCTTACATGTGATATTAGTGATTTTTTTTTATAATTTCCACAATCTGTTGGGTCATCATTTTTGGAAATGGAATAAATACGGATCTCTTTCAGTCAGTTAACCAGGTAGGTAGTTGTCCTCCATATTTCTTGGCATAATCTGGTGAGAGCATCCAGGGCATTATCTGTTTCTTGAAATATGTCAGTTAGTATTTTATCAATCCCTGGGTCCTTGTTTTTTGCTTGAACTTCCTCCTTCGTTACCATTGTCTCCTGATCATAAGATGTTTCATGAAATTCTTCTGTGTCAGCCTATTCTTTTTGGTATAATGAACTCTGTGTACTCCTTTCATATTCTTTTGATGTTTCCTAGGTCACCAAACATTCTGCCTTCAGCATCCTTAAGTATCAGAACTCGAAGCTTAAACTTGTTTTTTTCATTTCTTTACCTTAAACAATGCTGAGCAAGTACATCCCCTTTGATTTTCTGACCCCAGCTCTTTGCACATTTCATTATAATACTGTGTTTTGCCTTCTTGAGCTGCCATTTGAAATTTTTTATTCAGATCTTTAACTTCTGGGTAATTAATGATTCTTTTCACAATGACGTTTTGGCCTTGTTTAGACTGCTGACATTTAGTTTCTTCATTAAATTCTTCCACAGATAAACTCAATCTTATTACTGTGTAGTCTAACACGTAAGGTCCATGCATTTATTTCTTTTGCCAGGTGTCATCAATTGACTACAACTCACAGTGACTCTGAACAACAGATCTGAATCATATCCTGTGCCCTTTTCATCATCTCTGATATACTTGAGCCCATTGCTGGAGTCTCTGAGTCAATTAATGTTTATGAGGGTCTGTCTTCCTGTCTTTTGTTAATTGTAAAAAAATCTGTCACGTGATCTTTTGCTTCATTTTTGTCATTATGTTCATATTTTCCGCCTAGAAGTCCTTCTTCTTTGCTTCAAACATTTACATTCCAATCATTATTATTATTAATACATTTGGATTAAATATCTGATCAACTTCAGACTATAAAAGTTGGTAGGATTCTTCCATTTCCTCATCTGTGTCTTGAGGGGTTGGTGTGTACATGTTGAATAATGATTGTAAAAAATAGTTGTTCTTTGTATGTGCATAGAGAATGTCATATTACTTCCGTCGTTGTACTTTCAAGAGTCATCAAGAGTGATTCAAGAGTGATCTTAACTGTTGTTTTTGATTGCGAATGCAACAAATTTCCTCCTCAACTCAGTATAACCAGCCTAATAAATCTCATGTTTGCCTGATACAAAATGACTAAGAACATTTCATCTTAGCTCAGTAAAGCCTGGGTTACTGAACTTTGTATCTTGCATTTCATTTTTTACAGTCCAATTTTTCTAGATATACACTTCATATATTCCAGGTTCCAATTATTAATGTATGTTTACAGCTGCTTCTCCTTCTTTGAATGCTTTTGGACTTGAAGCTCTCATATACCAGTGTCATATCCAACATCTTTCCTTTGTTATTTCAGAAGTTGATGACTGGTGCTGCTTCTTAGCAGAATTTTGTCTGGATGCTCTAGTGAAACCTGTCCACCACACATAACCCTGATGGTACTTGAAATACCTGCAGGTGGCACACATTCCAGCGTCACAACACAAACAAGCTACTGAAGTATATTAAACTGACAGATAAGCACTGAACCCATAAGAGTACTATTAAACATTCAAGAATACACTTAACATGAAACAATCAATCGTGCATCCTTTGGGTTAGAGAAAATACATTCTCTGGCTTTTGACAGAGTATCTACCAAGCAGAAGAGTATGGTTGGGATGCTGAGTCAGGTCAGAGTGTCTACTTGTCCGAGTGATGACTGAGGCCTAATATGCTTGCCAGGGCCAGAATAACCCATTCTTGTCTAGGAGGTGATGGAAGGGTGGTGCACTCAGACTTGAGCAGAGTTTCAAGTCCTCAGAGGAGCTTAAGCTGGGTTGTCTAATTAGAGTTGATATCTTTGTCAGTCTAGGGAATGAGTGCAAGCAAAGGTATCCAGTCAGAGATGACTAGCATAAGGTGCCAGTGACTGCTGGCCTGAAATAATCAAGGTGTACTTATCCAGAAGTGAATGTCAGTGTGTTGGGAAATGGTTCCTAGTAAGAGGCAAAATGCCAGTCAGATTAGGTGTTTCTGCGAATCCAGAGACTGGATGTAGACCAGGTGAGCGTAGTTCAGAGGCTCACAGGAGAATGCTCTCAAAGCTTTTGGCTCCAGAAACAATGTAGCATGTGGATTTTCTGAGGTAGAGTTGAGCTTAGTGGGAAGTCGACTGAGGTGTGGAGGAGTAACAGAAAATGTAATCTACTTGGTGAGTGATAAAGGATGAGAAAGAAAATCACTTCTTGATATCAGGTGATAGAGGGTGAGAATGGAGACCAAGGTGTGAGATTGCTTCTTTTCCGGCACTTGTGGATACTGCCTGAAACACCACCAAGGTACCAAGGAAGGTGAGTAGTTCTTCAGAATTACTGAGCTGAGCTAATAATGGTTCTTTGTCCGTTGATCCCCTTATTTGATGATGGCAAAATAATTCCAATTATGATCAAATATATTCTCTCTCTGTTAACAATGGGAAAATATCTGTGCCTTAGCTTCTGAAGCTCATCTTTCTCATCTGTCCTTCTTATCTGAGTTTTTGCTACCTCTCTAACTCTGGGTTGAGTTTAAGACATGCTCTTTGTTGATAAGATTTTTTTAAATATAATTGATTGTGTCATGAAAAGTGATTTACATTGTATATATCACATTACTTCCATAGGTATAAAGGTCAATATTCAAACAGATTTAGGGAGCTGACATGGGGAATGGTCATTTTATTCCAAAACATTAGGGAACCAAGAAGATTATATGTTTCCCCACAGAGGTGGATACAGTTAAAGCTACCATTGCTGCCCTGGCTTTCCTCACCAGCTATCTCTTCAAAATGGCTGAACTGTTTTGCGGAATTGAAATCGAGGCAGAGCAGTTCAGTTTGTTCCTGTTTAAGTAGTAAAGCTATTTACCAGTGTCTCTGATAATCATCTTTATTAATTTTTTTCTGTATCATTCAAGAGTAATTTTCAATTCTCCAAGATAGCTCATGTTTTTGTTACTGTAATTGTTCTTTCTTGCCCCACTGGTTTTTCTTGTTTAAAAATTAATGAATACAGAAAATTACCCAATAATTCAACACTAAAAGGCTCAAATTTATTCTTATACATCAAGCCCAAAGGTCCAACTTTTTATTCTCTCTAGAGGGTCAGATAGTCACTATGGCAACTACTTTTTTTATTATTATAAAACAACCATGGACAATATGTATATAAATAGACATGGATGCTTTATAGTAACACTTTAATTATGGCACTGAAATTTGAATATCCTATAATTCTTTTAATTTAAAAAAGTATTCTTCTTTTTATTTTTACCCTAACATTTAGAAAGATAATCATTCTTGGCTTATGAGCCACAGACAAATTGTGGGACAGATTTGGCCCACTGGGCTTAGTGTCTTGAACCTGATCCAGTCAGCTGCATAGTTGCAAATGAAGAAAAGTATTTCTGTAACATCTGATGCTGTAGTGCATACAAAAAGATGCTTACAAAACTAGAGTTCAAAGAATAATAATACAGTCCACTTGCCTGGAGAACAACATACATTTCAAGGACACTGCTAATTAATATCTCATTTGAGCCATAAAAAAAGAGGAAAGTTTGCAATTTAATTTTCAATGCATTCTTGAGGTCATTGCCAAGAGCTTCTACTTATGTCAAAGATTAAACCCATCAGCTATGATTTTCCATCTTTTCATTATGACTTGTTTTGTGTGTATATCCAGTTGATTTTCTGGGAATGTACACTACTAAAATAAATTTAGTGATCCACCATTATTATTTCCTTCTTTACTCTTCCTGCCATTTTACAGCTCTGTGCTTGCCTGCAAGCAACATGTCAGGGCATTTTTATTGTATTGCTATTTACTCTTCAGTTCAATAGTTTTTTCAAAGCTGACACATCATTGACATTTAGCAGTATTAATCTTTGCCAGTGCAATATGCCTAATTGGTTTTAATGAAATAAAGAAGGCAAAGTTTGTGGGGGAAATTGGAAAAAAAGCTGTACTGACCTGTTTTCAGATATTTTCTAAAGTCAATGGCATTGACCAAGATGAAACAAGTGCCTCTAAACAGCATTTAGTCCTCAAAAATCGTCAAGGTTATATGCTGCTGAAAACAAAAAAAAATGTCATTTCTACTTTCAATTGTTTGTCTATATTTTGAAAGTATTTTTAACATCAAATGCAGATTTAAGGTAATTGCACTACTAATTTATTTTTTTCTCAAATCCTTATTTATCAAGATCAAGATAACTACTGACTCACAATGTAGACATATAAAAGATAGCGGCAGGTCTAAAGAAAGCAATGACCTCAATGAACGTTATCCATTATGGAATAAATGGTATACATTAACTATCCGTTTCCAACTATTATCATAAGATTCGTTTTCATGGAGAAAACAATGTGTACATTAGTTTCCTTATGGGATAGAGAAATTTTGAAAAAAAAATAAATTTTAGTTATTTATATTCTAGTGGAAATTCAGAAAGTGTAAATTTATGCAACATAAACCACTTTCTCAGGGTTATTTGGCAGATGCTTAAAATACTCTCAAGACCTAAGGGCAGATTCACAACCACCTCTGAAGTAACACAAACCATGTAATTGAGGGTAACTTTGAGAAATTCATATTTTAATGCTGATTTTCCCATTGTCTTTTAAAATCCACTTCCACCTTCTCTGCTTAAGAAGCTGGGACACATAATTAGACAGACCACTATAGTTATCTTGTTGCTATGTACCATCAAGTTGGAACTGACCTATAGCTTACCCTCTGGAGGGTTTTCAGACAGTGAACCACACAGCAGAAATTTTTCATTCTTCTTCCATGGAGCAGCTGCTGGATTCGAACTGCATTCCATCGAGATTGCAGTGCAACTTCTTGCCACCAGGCCACTACAACCAAACAACAATCTAGTTTGTCACCTTCATTGTACTCTCCTTTTCCTTTTTTTTTGTTGTTGTTATTTCTCAAGATTTAATAAAATACATTTTATTTCTTCATCAATTACATTTTTTAAATTTTATTTTATACTAGCTTACAAAGTTAGAGTCCATACTAAAACAAAACAAAACAACCCCCCCCCAAAAGGACTACTTGAAAAGAATCTGTAGTTTGATTGAGAGAAATAGTAGAATGTTTTACCTCTATAGATAAGTGGCTAGGAAATAAATGTTAAAAAAAATCACATTTTCAAATAAAAAACAATCAAAACAGAAACCTTAGTGTAAAGTGCATTCACAATTCATTCTGCCAAGATTAATGACAGACTAGTTAAAAAAGACTGGTAAGCTTGTAGAGTATCAGTTGCAATGTTTCTGGGAAAGGAGTACCCCCAAAAAATAGAGCTAGCATTTATCTCTCATGGGTTTATATAAGAGTCTAGTATGGTGGGGCTTGACATTTTCCTTTCTTCATGAATGGTATTTCTCATATACTCCCTTAGCTCACCTGGTCTTCTGTTCATTCATTTTTGAGGCCTCCATCCTGTTCTTGCGATGGTTATTTAACTCGGGTGGCATAAACTCAAGGTCATATTTTGAATATCTTTTGGTTCATATTTTGGTGGACTGGTTATCATTTTCTTTAGTTTCAACTAGAATTTTTACATTAGTAGCTTGCTGGTCTATTCAACTGTCAGCACCTGGCCTAGTTTACACAGCTGATAACTCAGCTTCTACAATGATTGTTTTCACAGATGTAATCAATCTGATTCCTGTGTAGTCCATCAGGTGAGGTCCATGTTTAGAGTCACTGTGTTTTGATTTTTGTTTTGTTTTTATAAAATATATTTACAATGAATAATTTGTTGATTGTACACAATTCTATCAATTTATTTCCAGCCTCATTGAGCTTATCAAAGAATTGGTCACCAAGTCCCTGCTTTCTGACTACTGATTCTTCTTCCTTGTTCCCAACACTTTTAAGTCAGTGTTGTTTTGTTGTTTTGTTTTGTTTTGTTTTGTTTTTTCCTTCTTGTGTACCATCGAGTCAAATTTGACTGGCACAGGAGAAGATCGTCCCTCCTCCAGAGATCAGCTGGTGGAATCGAACTGCGAGCCTTCAGGATTGCAGTGCAGGTTCTTGCCACTAGGCCATCACAGCTCTCTCACCAATCATTATTAATGAATCTCGGTTGTGTGCTTGATTGACTTAAGACTGCAAAAGTTGGTAGAAATCTTATATATCCTCTTCTTTGACTCTAATTGTTAGTCCATATAGTTGAATGACAGTGATATTAAGATGGTTTCCTATATGCATGTGTATATTATCCTTTCATTCACAACATTGATTTCAGAATATATATAGAAAAGGTCTTTTGGGCTGTAAATGCCAACACATTCTTCTCACTTTTTCATTCCCAGCACCGTAGTTCAGATGATTGTCTGATTCAAAATGGCCCATAACAAATCCATCTCAGCTATATCTAGTATGTCAATATTTATGCATCCTATTTCTTTTTTTACACTGTACCTTTCCCCGCACATTTGTATTTCATACATTACACATTCCAATTATTAGTGACTATTTGCAACTACACCTCCTCATTTTGTGTTTTCCAATAATACAAGAACTCAGCGTCCAGTGTTACATCTAATAGTCTAAGGGAAAAGTGCATGATTCAAAATCAAGAAAGGAATGTTTCAATGATGTATCCCTTCTCCATAACTTTTCATTATATGACCTTTTCATTAAGTGTACAGAATAGATCATTTAGGAAGCAGGACTTTATGAAGAAGAGTATAGCATTAAGATTGGAGGAAGACTCATCTACAACTTATGTTATGTAGATGGCACAATCTTGTTCACCAAAACTGAGAAGAACTTGAAGGGTTTGATGCAAAAAAAGTCAAGGACTGCAGTCTTCAATAAGGATTGATGCTGACCATCAAGAAAGCAAAGATTCTCACCACTGGGCCAATTGGCAATATCATGATAGATGGAGAAACGATTGAGGCTGTTAATAGCTTCATCTTGCACAGATCCACAATCAGCACTACCGACACAAGCAGTTAGGAAAGAAAAAGAACTGTTTTAGGAAAGTCTGCTATCTGGGACAACTCCAGAATACTAAAGAGCAATGATACCAGTATAGAGACTGAGGGATTTATCTCTTTCAGTCATTTGGTCACGTGGCTGTGCTCCAATTTTCTTGTCACAACTTGGTGAGCATGTACATCCAGGACAACATCTATTTGTTAAAATATGTTAATAGGTATGCCATCAATTCTTGGTGTCTTGAATCCCCCTCTAATCCTATCTCCTTACTATAATAAATATCACAAAATTAAATTAATGAATAATTAGGAAAAACATTTAGAATAATAAACCTTTGATACCACAAAAGACATATTCTTTATTATAAATTTATTATTATTTGTATTTTATTTCTCTTCCACTATTTTATTTGATCAGGAGATACCTCCTGTTATTGGAATAAACTTTTGTAATCATAAAATAGTAATTAATTGTTGTACTCCATCAACTTTTCCCTCATAAAAGATTGGATGGATACAAAATATACTTAGAATCACTAAGTTGACTTTCTTTTTTATTCTTGAAAACTTAACATCTTCATTAAAAGTATTCTCTTAATTAAGAATACCTGAGCTTGCTGGGAAAGTCAGTTGTCAGGGACCTCTCAAGAGTACTGAAGAGCAACGACATCGGTCTAGAGACTAAGGTGTGCCTGATCTGGGCTATAGTCTTCACAATTACGTGCTATGCATCAGAGAGTTGGACAGTGACTAGGGATGACAGAAAGAGAATTGATGTCTTTGAGCTGCGGTTCTGGAAAAGAATGTTGAATATACCATGGACTTCTAGGGGAACAAACAGGTTTGTCCTGAAGAGGGTGAAGCTGGACTGCTCCTTGGAGTCAAGGATTCTGAAGCTTTGTCTGACATACATTGGGCCTGTTGCAAAGAGGGACTAGTCCTTGAAGGGGGACATCATGTTTGGGAGAGTGGAGGGAAGGCACAGGAGAGGAAGACCGTAAATGAGACGGATCGATTCTGTGACTGGGGTGAGGGGAATGAGTGTGCCAGAAACAGCGAGGTTGGTACAGCACAGAGCAACGTTTAAGGCTTTAGGGCTTTTGTACACAGGGTCGCTATGAGTTGCAAGTGACTCGATGGCACATAACAATAAAAAACAACATAGATAATGGAATGCTGTTATGCACAGAGTAAAGAATTTAGGAAGAAACATAGCAGAAACATTGTTTCTTATTTTTTGTGTGTTTTTGTTTTTTTTGGTTTTTTGTTTGTTAATTTGTTTAACTTGCTAGTGGGTAGTTGGAACCTTCCCTGTATTTAGTGTGAGAAAAGTGTTGATAGTCAACATTCATAACAACTTACAGTCATGAAGACTCTGTAAGTAGTTCTACGGTGTCCTAAGGATTTGCTATGAATTGGAATCAACTCCAACCAAGGGTTTGGTTGAGTTTTAAAGGTCATATAAACCAAGTTCCCACACTAATTCAATCAGTTTCACTGCTGAAGAGAATCTTTTCATTTTAGAAAAGTCAGTCTGTGTCACTGGAGAATCTAATCCAGTGGAATGGTTATAGTTTGACAGTGCTATCACCCTTGCCCTTAGTGTGATTTTTCTAAATTTTCATTTCATTATATTTAGAGTACATGTTCAATCTCCATCTTGACCTACCTTATTACATTCTAACTAATTTAAGGATTAAATTACACTGCATGAAGAGCTTACATTTCACCAAGAAATGGCCTAGAAAACCCTCAAAACACGTATTACAGAAACTGGTCAGCTCTGACATTCTTTATCCCAGACCAGATCAATTTTTTTAATTAGCCTAAGACTCAAAAAAGTATAATTAAAAAAAATTGAATATGACATGAAATTAGTTATTTTGATTTTTTAATTGTCCAGAAACATTTAACACATTCTCTGTACCTAAATCATATCAAATTATAATATGACCTCATGCTATGCAGCACTTTATAATTTTCAAAAATGGAATTCTCATATATTATTTTATTTCTGCATCAGTTTCTGTTGCATTTGTTCCTTTTGGAGACATTTCTTCAACCATTATAAAGGTTTTAATGAGATGGTAAAAATATTCTAAGATTTGAATGAAATCTATTGTGAATGTGAATATAAATGCGTTTGACAAATGCAAAATCAGTTTGTTCACTAAAGCATAATTTACACTTCCCAGGCTTTTTTATGTATCAGAAATTTTAATTCTCCAAATGTATCATTCTTTTATAAAAATGGCCAAAGCTTTCATGCCAATAACACTTAAAGCTACACCTCAATTCCTAAACTAAAAATAAATATGCATTTTTGAGAGGAATAAAATGATTGTTAAATGTTTAGTGTAAATATCTAAACATTGACTCATTTTGTTCACTTAAGAAACTGATTACTAATGTACTGTCAATTTTAGAATATTCTATGAACATTTGGGCTGTTTATGAGCAAGGAAAAGTTGTTAGCATTTGAAGGGACCTTGGAGACTATTTTCAGCTAACAGAAAGGGGAATGAGAAGATGGATTGATTAATATGGTGCACAAGTACTTATGACTCAGCCTGTGGCAATAGACTCACATAGAGTCTAAAAGACACACCATTTCTGTAGTTATTTTAGTTATATTTTTATCCTGTTACTTGTGTATTGCATCTAAATCTTAAAGAGACTACATGTTCTCTGTTCTACTCTGACAGTTTTAGAAATCTTGGAAATATAACATTCTCTGTGAAGCAACTATTTCACCTCAACTTCATTATAAAAGTTTAGCAGATTTCAAAACTCTTTTATCTAGAACACACTGTGATGAATACAAAATAAAAGTGGAGTCTCATCTTAACAAAATCTTACTGAGCCAGAACATCAGGATGTTCAAGAAAATACTTCAGAAGTTCCAAGGGCAGTTGAAAGTGGCCATGAATCCCCTCTTCTTTCATCTCTCTGATCTTCAAGGCAGTGCCACTGGTCTAGTGGGTAAGAAGTTGTGCTGCTGCTCAGAAACAGACAATGTGAATCCACCAGCTGCTCTGAGGAAGGAAAATGTCTAATCTTCTCCTGTGCTATTTACTATCTTTTTAAACTCTGTGGAGGGTCAGCTATAAGTCAATTCTGACTTAACAGTATATAACAAAAAATAAAACCTATCTCTGAGTGACTCTATTAAACTTAAGAAACAGAACAAAAAATTCCTAACTCCTTACCATTGCTTTATATCTATTGTCCTTAGATTTAGAAAAAATACGTTTATCATCCACTTCACAAATAAGATCAATAAGAGTTATGTAACCTTCAGGACCTAATTTCAAACATTTGAAATCAGTTTGAGGTGGATTTGTGTGTGTGTGTGTGTGTGTGTGTGTGTGTGTGTGTGGAGTACGGTGTGGATCTTGCTTTAGTTTTCTACAGATAGTTTTCTAATTTTGCCAACACCATTTGTTAAAAGGTTGTCATTTCCTCACTTAACTGAATTCATCTCCTTGTCAAAAATCAGTTGATCATAGATAGATGATCTGATTTCTGGGTTTTCAATTCTATTCCATTGTTCTATGTGCCTGTCACTGTCCTAGAACTATGCTGTCTTGCCCACCACAGCAGTGTAGTATGATTTGATCTTTCACTGTACTAGTACCATGCTGTCTTGACCACAATGGCTGTGTAGTATGATTTGAAATCAGGGAGTGTAATGCCTCCTACCTTGTTTCTCTTTCTCGGGAATGCTTTACTAATTTAGGATATCTTTCCATTCCAAATAAAATTGTAAATTGCCTCTTTTATCTCATGGAGGAATAGCATTGGAATCTGTATTGAGATTGCATTGAACTTGTTGATTGATTGCCTTTGGTAGAATTGTCATTTTCATGACATTGTGTCTTCCTATCCATGAGCATGGTATATTCTTCCATTTACCAGGTCTCTTTTTGTTTCTTTTAGTAAAGTTTTGTAAATTATTTTAGACAGATCTTTTGTCTATCTTATTAGATTTGTTCTCAATTATTTTATTTTGTGAGACTCAAGGTGGATCAAGGAACTAGAAGTAAAACAAAATACTGTAAGTTTCATTTGAGAAAAGCTTGGGAGAACTCTAGAAGCCCTAATCTGCAGTTTGAACAGTTTTCCAAGAATAATGAAAAAACCTACAATCAGGAGAGAACAAAATAGATGAATGGGACCGTCTAAGAATTAAATACCTGTGCACATAAAAAAAAATTAACCCCAAAACCAAAACCAAAACCCAAACTTCTCCAACAGAGAAAAACAGAAAAAGCAGAGTAAAGAGGAAAACCACAGACTTGGAAACATAATTGGTAATGACATATTTGATAAAGGACTCATTCCTAAAATTTATAGAGTATTTCAACACCTCAACAAGAAAAAATAAGCAACACAATCACAAAATGAGCACAGGATATGAACAGACACTTCACCCAAAAAAAATTCAAATGGTAAGAAAACACATGAAGAAATTTTCAAAATCCCTAGCTCTGAGATAGATGCAAATCAAAACAACTATGAGATATCATCTCACCCCAGTAAGAATAGCAAAATTCAACAGAGTAAAAATTGACAAATGCTGGAGAGGTTGTGGAAAACTGGAACCCATATTCACCGCTGGTAGGAGTGTAAGATGGTGCAATCACTATGGAAGGCAGTTTGGCACTTTCTCAAAAAACTGGAAATAGAGGTATCGTTTGACCCAGTAATTCCACTACTGGAAATATACCCTAAAGAAACCACAATTGCAATCCAAACAGATATATGCATACCCATGTTTACTGCTGCATCATTTACAATAGTAAAGAGATGGAAACAACCAAGTGCCTATCAACAAAAGAATGGATAGAAAAATTATGGTATATTCACACAATAGAATATTACACAGCACTGAAAAACAATGAACTCGTAAAATATTATATAACATGGGGTACCTTGGAGGACTTCATGCTGAGTGAAATATCTCAGTCAAAAAAGGACAAACACTGCATAATACCACTGTTACAAAGCAGATTTAACATGAGGGAGTTGGGAAGAAAATCGGATAAAAGTGGCTATATAATGACCATTGCATTGGAACCCATAAGGAAAGAACTATTCAAAAAGAATAAAGCATATCACGATGGAAAAGTCTGCTGTTAGGGACCCCTCAAAGGTACTCAGGAGCAACAGTTTCTCTCTGGAGACTAAGGTGCGCCTGATACAGGCCATGGTCTTTGCAATCGCTTGTTATGCATCAGAGAGTTGGACAATGACTAGGG
>NW_006399873.1:10042000-10042497 GCF_000299155.1 Elephantulus edwardii
AAAATTGTGCTTTATTCATGTGTATTCCTCTTATTTTTGTCCCTTCCCACCACCCAACTTGGTGACTTCATGATTTCCCTTCCTCCCACCTTCAGTCCCCTGCCCTCACCCCTTCCCCCCTTTGGACATCCATATACCTTTTACTAGTTATCCTTCTGTTTTTACAGTAATGGTCTTATACAGAATTTGTTCTTATTCATCTAAGTTAGTTCACTCAGCATAATGCTCTCTAGCTCCTCCCAACTCTATCTTAACAAATTAACTAGTGACATTTAGGTTTCTGATTCAGGTTTTACATCTACTTCCCTGTTTTCTTTGATATGTTTCCATAGAGTGTCCTGTTGGCACTGGCCCTTCATCTGAAATATATGACACATTTAAATAATTTCATTCCCTTTATCAAAATTTCTTCTTTTAAGCTGTCAGTTTAGATTCACTATGATTTGAGTAAGCACCTAAAACAAAGATATTGGTAAGTTCCTCCCTGTTGGCTGGAT
>NW_006399873.1:10043413-10044779 GCF_000299155.1 Elephantulus edwardii
TCTTGATTTGCATCTCTCTCAGAGCTAGGGATTTTGAACATTTCTTCATGTGCTTGTTGGCCATCTGAATGTCTTCCTTGGTGAAGTGTCTGTTCGTATCCTGTGCCCATTTTTCAATTGAATTACTTACCTTTATCTTGTTGTGGTGCTCTTTATTCAAGAAAAGCTTGGAAGATCTTTAGTAGTCTTAATCCACAACATAAAAAGTCTTCCAAGTATTCTGAAGAAAAGATTTTTTTTAACCTTTGTTAAATTAGTGAAAATATTTCAGTACAGAGTGCATCCTAAACCAAAACCACCTCTAAGTTATAGAAAGAGTTGATTCGATAGAAGAACAAACCCAAATATAGGAGCAGAGAGTATTTGCTGATAGTGGAGGTAAATAAACATAAAAGCTTAGCAACTCCTGAGATAAGACTGCTTTGCATTAAAATACACTCAAAGACATGTAACAAAAATAGAAGCTGGAAGAGGAAAAGAAGGACTTCTTCATAGATACATTCATTAAAATCAGACTTCTAGTGTCTGAGAATTTTTCCAGTCAGTGGGCCAGACAAATGTCCTCCAAATCTCCTGACACAGACTGGAGAACATATCCAGGGCACTTCTGTTAGTCAAAACATGTAAATTGATATCTCATTGATTCCTGGGGCCCTATTTTTTGCCAATGCCTCTACTTCAGCTTCAACTTCTTCACGCATTATTATTGGCTTTAATTTATAGACTTCCTGAAATATTTTTGGTGTAAGTTAATTCTACAGCGAATCTGTATTACCTTCATCTTCCTTTGATGCTTCCTGAAAAGGCTAGTCCTTGGAAAGTGACATCATCCTTGGAAAGGTCAGTGAAAGAGAGGAAGAACCTCAACAAGATGAATTGACCCGGAAGCTGCTAAAATGGGCTTGAGTGTGTCGGTAACTGTGAGGATGGCATAGGATAGAACAGGGTTCAGATCTGTTGTTCATGCGGTTGCTCTGAAACTAATGCATTACCTACTGTTTACCTCAAAGGGTTGCTAAGGATTATTCTTGACTCAAGAACACTTAACAATAAGCATCAGTATTGTGAGAATATTCATTTATTTTCTTTACAGGCACCCACTAGTGAGATTTCTATGAAATCAATGCTAATTATCTAAAATAGTGTATTTGTGTGATATAGAGGGCCATGGGGTATAAAATGAAGATAATGTGTCCTGTTTTAAAATAGATAAGCATCAACTTTCAAGTCCTGGGATTCCCATTCTTCTCAGTATATTCATCCACAGTATGATCCACACAGAAAAAGCCTTTGAATTATCAATAAAACACAGACAGACATTCCTCTGGTATATCCTGCTTTCAGCTAAGGTCCATCTAACATCAGC
>NW_006399873.1:10045179-10046750 GCF_000299155.1 Elephantulus edwardii
CCAATTCATTTTGATACAGTGACTTAGTATATTCTATCTTCTCTTAATACTTCCCAGATCATCTAATATTCTGCCTAAAGCATCTTTGATTATAGCAACTTGAGGTTTAAATTTGTTCTATAGTTCCTTGAGCTTAAGAAATGCTTAACAAACTTAAAAACTTAACATTCTGTGGCTGACTCTGAGAAGAATGGGGATCCCAGAACACTTGATTGTGCTTATGCAAAACCTATACTTGGAACAAGAAGCAGTCATCAGAACAGAGCAAGGAAACACTGCATGGTTGAAAATATAGGATGTGTCCTATATCCATACATCTTCAACCTACATGCAGAACAGATTATCTGGGCAGCTGGACTCTATGAAGAGAAGTGTGGCATCAGATTTGTGGAAGTTCCATCAATAATCTGCGTTACGCAAATGACACACCCTGCTTGCTGAAACTGAGAAGGTCCTGAAGCTTTTGCTGCAAAGGCTCAAGGACTACAGTCTTCAATATGGATTGAGGCTCAATAAACAAGGAGACAAAGATTCTCAGCACTGTACCAATTGTCAGTATCAGGATGGATGGTGAAGAGATTGAGACTATTCACAGCTTTAGTTTGCTTGGCTCCACAGTCAACACTCTGTACCAGCAGCCAGAAACTTAAAAGGTGTATTGTGATGGGAAAGTCTGCTGCTAGGGACTTCTACAAAGAGCAATGGTGTAACTCTGGAGACTAAGGGGCATCTGATATAGGCCATAGTCTTTGCAATCAGTTGTTATGCATCAGAGAGTAGGACAATGACTAGGGAGGATAGAAGGAGAATTGATGCCTTTGAGCTATGGTGTTGGAGAAGAGTATTAAATGTATAATGGACTGCTAAGAAAACAAACTAGTTCATCCTGGAGAGAGTTAAAATGGGCTGCTCCTTGGAGGCAAAAATTCTGAGCCTTCCTCTGACATACTTTGGTCATGTTGTAAGGAGGCACCAGTCCTTGGAGAGGGACATATGCTTGGGAGGCTGGAGGGAGAGTGCAGGAAGGGAAGACCCTATATGAGGTGAATTGATTCAGTGACTAGGGCAATGGGGATAGGTGTGTTGGAGATAGTGAG
This sequence comes from Elephantulus edwardii, assembly GCF_000299155.1. Taxonomy (NCBI): domain Eukaryota; kingdom Metazoa; phylum Chordata; class Mammalia; order Macroscelidea; family Macroscelididae; genus Elephantulus; species Elephantulus edwardii. Next base: position 10,046,277 of record NW_006399873.1, read on the forward strand.
AATGACTCAGGATACAGCTGGGTCTAGGGCTGTTGGACATAGGGTCGGTATGAGTCGCAAACAACTTGACGGCACATAAAAACAACATGCATCAAGGGACTTGATAATAAAAATACCATCTACCTAAATAAATAAGCTAAAGAAAATAAAATAAAACCCATAAGACTAAAGTTTTACCTTGAGTCAATCCCCTCTGAATTTAAAAACCATCTCAGAAACAGATTTGAGGACTTCACCATCAATGAGTGAAGACCAAACGAGCTGTAGGAAGATATGAACTATAATCAATGAAGAATGTAAAAGGTAAATAGCAAGGACGAAGGAGGAAGAAAATACCAAATTGGATGTCAGAAGAGACCATGAATATTGCACTAAAGTGCCAAGAAGCCAAAGCACAGGAAAGAAATCAAGAATTTAAGGAGACGAATGTTTTTGTTGTTGTTATGTGCTGTCAAGTCACTTATGACCCATAGC
>NW_006399873.1:10048580-10049973 GCF_000299155.1 Elephantulus edwardii
GTTTCTTCTGACATCCATTTTGGTCTTTTCTTCCTCTTCTGTCTTTGTAATGACAGAATGTCTTTGTAGTGGAGTCAGAAAATAATATGTACAAAATTCATTCATTGTTTCTTTCTCTTTCTTTCTTTGAATTTTTTTTCTCAATCTAAAGGAAATGAAGAACAAATTTTAGCTTTGAGTTACAATAAACCTGTGATAAAACAGAATTGGCATAGGGGGTTGCAAGGAAACTAGGTAAAGAGGGAATCAATAATGAGCGGTATAGTGGAACAGAAGATGGACAAACAATAAAAACTGTTTTGTTTTAAAGAAATAATTATATGACTAGACATTATTTGTATAAAAGGTCCTAAATAAGACGTTCATTGCAAAGTGGACTGTGGACAGGGTTGTGGTTAGGGAGGAATTTGTGTAAAAATTAATACATATTTAAAAGATTAACTGATGGTGGTAGAAAAAAATGTACAACAGTGAATGGACTAAAACCCAACTTTTCTGTATACTTTCATTAAAATCACAGTTTTTAAAATGATAATAATTAACATTCTAAAAAAAAATACACGGGGCAGAATATTGAACAACCCAGGAAGCATCAAACAAAGATGGAAGGTGTACAGAATCACTATACAAAAACCAAAAGACAAAACAACTCAGAAATTGACTGCCACAGAAGAATTTCATGAAATAACACATGATCAAGAGGCAATTGTGATGAAGAAGGAAATTCAGGCTGCTCTAAAGAAACTGGCAAAAACCAAGGCCCTGGGAATCGATGACACCAACTTACATGTTAACAGCTGCCCTGGAAGCAATCACCAGGTTGTACCAAAAAATCTAGAGGACTACAACCAGGCCAACTGACTGGAAGAGATGTTTCTTTTAATTCCATGACAAAGTGATCCAAAAGAGTGTTGAAATAATTGAACAATATCTAATAGCACGTGCAAGCAAAATCCTGCTGAGAAATATTCAAAACGACTTGAACAGTACATCAACAGAGAACTGAAAGATGTGCAAACTGGTTTTAGAAGAGGCCATGGCACTAGAGACATTATAACCAATGTTAAATGGCTCTTAGCTGAAATAAAAGAGTACCAGAGAAATGTTCTATCTATGCTATATTAACTATGCAAAGGCATTTGAATTTGTGAATCACTGCAAATTGAGGCTAACCTTAAAAACGAATGGGGATCCCAGAATACTTAATCATGCTCATTCAAAATTTATACTAAGCTTTCTTGTTTTTATGTGCCGCCAAGTTGCCTATGACTCATAGCAACCCTATGCACAACAGTCCTAAACTCTGCTTTATCCTGTGCCAATCTCACTGTCTCAGACACACCTACTTCTATTACCCCAGTAACTGAATCAATCCACCTCAAAGAGGGTCTTA
>NW_006399873.1:10050558-10051617 GCF_000299155.1 Elephantulus edwardii
TATTGAGCCTCAATCCATATTGAAGACTGCACCTTGACCTTCTAAAGCAAGCCCTTCAGTTCGTCCTCAGTTTTATCAAGGAGGGTTGTGTTATCTGCATAAAACATAGTGTTGACGAATCCTTCTCCAATCTTGTTGCCATACTTCTCATACAGCCCAGCCTCCTGCATAATCTGTTCTGCATATACGTTGAAAATATATGGAGATAGGACACATCTCTGGCATACACCCTTCTCAATTTTGAACCATGCACTGTTTCTTTGCTTTGTTTTGAAGATTACCTCCTGGTCCAAGTACAGGTGCTGCATTAGCACAATCTGGAATTTCCATTTTTCTCAGAGTCAGCTGCAGTTTATTGTGATCCACACAGTCAAAGGTCTTTGCATAATCAATGAAACAGAGATAGACATTCCTCTGGTTGTTGTCATTGTTATGTGCCATCGAGTCTCTTGAGACTCATAGCGACCCTATGTACAAGAGCCCTAAATGCCATTCTATCCTGTGCCAACCTCGCCGTATCAAACACACTCATTCTCACCACTCCCATCACAGATTCGATTCATCTCATGGAGGGTCTTCCTCCCCTGCGCTGTACCTCCACTCTCCCAAACATGATGTCCCTCTCTAAGGGCCAGTCCCTCCTTTCAACATGCCCAAAGTATGTCAAACGAAGCTTCAGAATCCTTGACTCCAAGGAGCATTCTGGCTTCACCCTCTCCAGGAAAAACCTGTTTGTTCTCCTAGCAGTCCATGGTATATTCAACACTCTTCTCCAGCACCACAACTCAAAGGCATTAATTCTCTTTCTATCATCCTATTCACTGTGCAACTCTCAGATGCATTGGACATAATTGCAAAGACTACAGCCTGTATCAGGCACACCTTATTTTCCAGCCTTATGTGCTTGCTCTTCAGTACTCTTGAGGGGTCCCTCACAGCTGATTTTCCCAATACAATTCATCTCTTGATTTCCCGAGGCTTCTGTTACCAAGAGTGTTGACTGTGGAACCAAGTAAACTAAAACTGTTAACTATCTCAATCTCTTCACCATCCATACTG
>NW_006399873.1:10052652-10060673 GCF_000299155.1 Elephantulus edwardii
GCCTTGATGGATGAAAGATCAACAGTTCAAATCTAGCAGCTGCTTCAAGATAGACAGATTCAGATCTGTTATTCACAGGGTTGTTAGGAGCCAAAGACTATTTGATGGCAAAACAACAACTACTTCGCTTGTTAAATTTTACAACTCGGGATACCCGATGGAGGATAAATATGAGTCAGAATCTACTGAACAGCAGTATTATGTCATTATGAGGTTTTTTTCTTTCTTTCTTTCATTTTCAATAAAATAGGAAGGATTTCTGTATCCATGGTTGAGAATTTTTGAATAACTGTTGCCACTAAAATGTTTTCAATGTAGATGCAAAACATATGTTGAACATCCCAAGTTGAGCAAAGAAAAGATTTAGATGTGTCTGGCTATATCTCTAGAACTGGTAATTGAGACAAAAGGATCCAATTTGTAAGACTGATTTTAGCCACAGGTAGAAAATGGTTTTATTCAAGCACCGTTTGTGGGAAGAAAAAAGGACAGTATCCTGCTTCAACTCAATGTCTTTTCTACTTTCTGTCTCTGTGGATTTCTTTCTGAAACATAGAAATACCTGAAGCTAAACATGTTCTTCCCCTCAAGGGATGCTTAGATTTAGGGGCACAGATAGAGGAAAAGTTCTGTTTTTTAAAGTACTTTAGTTTTGTTACAGTAATGACTCCAGGGCATGTACCCTCTGGGTATGAAGCTTAAACAGTTTAAGTGCTTTGAACACAGTGTGGTAGAAATAGTTTTTTAATTGCAAAACTAACAGAAAAACAGATAAACAATGAATCAAACAAATTTCTTCCACATTGAGAAGTAAAGAAAGGTAGGCAGCTGCTAGTGGCAATCCACATGCTCCTAGATAACATCACCATCAATATCTCATCCTCCTACTTCACCATCCACTGTGTATGGCTTTTCTCTGTACGTTACTGCCTTGTGCTGCATCTCCAGGTACCACTTTCTGTGGTCAATCTCTCTCTCTCTCTCTCTCTCGTTTTATTTGGTTTGCTTGCAAAGTGAGTATAAACTGTCTTTCACACTTGTCTTCATCCACATTGTGTTTCACACAGCCATTCTCATGTATTATGTTTTTAAAAAACTTAATCACCATTGGACTTTGCCCATAATTACCCTGTATTTTCACCTGAATTTTTCCCATTTACTTCCTCTCTTCTTTCCACCCATCAAACTGTGATGGTTTCACCTCTACCTAGCTTCACTCCTCCATTCTCAACCCTCTCTTCTTGAGTTCCCATACATATTTTACTAATTATCCTTCTATTTTTACAATAATAGTCTTATGCAGTATTTGTCTTTATGATACTGCCTTAGGTCATTCAGCATGATGCTGTCCAACTTCTCCCAAGTTACACAGTATTTTTTGAAATCATTGCTCCAGGGTGATAACATCTCATCCCAATAGCAGAAGTAAACTTAAGTAGGGCAGCGATAAATATTTTAGAGAATGTAGAAAGGTGGAAACTCTCATTGTAAAATGGTGCAACCACTCTGGAAGAGAGTTTGGCGTTTCCTCAAAAGGTTGAACATAGAAACTCCATATGATCCAGCTATTCCATTACTAGGATCATACCCCAAGGAAATTAGAAATGAGACACAAACAGAGATTTATGTACACCAATGTGGATAACAGCATTATTCACCATTACAAGAACATGGTCAATCTGTTTGGATCATTGATTAGTGAAGACAACTCAAACTGAAAAGTTAATGTCTGTTCAAGTTGGAAATGACTCATACCTTCATTGGGTTTCCAAGGTGATAAATTGCAAGGGAGGAAAATATTCATCTTTCTCCTCTGGAGCATTGTTGGATTCCAACCTGCTGGAAGATGTGACCTGTGGATTAACAATGTCTTCTATAGAGTCTATACCACCAGAAAAGGCAACCTCAAAACTTCTATCTCATAACCACTTGGAGGCTTTCATCCTGTAAAGAATAGAACCCTTCTAACCATGCCACTTAAATTCCAGAGAAATCTGTCACTGTTTAAATGGAAAGAGGCAAGAGATCAGCCTACAGTCACACAAAGTAATCACTTATTGAACATGTGGCAGCATAAGAATGTTTGCATTGTTCTAACATTGAAAATGAGTTGTCATATTCTCTTACTAGGAAACTCTCTTACTAGTTGTCATATTGCCATACTAGGAAAGTAAAACAATGCTTTTTCCTTTCTTCTTCAAGTTTTTAGTTTGTAAACTCTCACAGAATATCAAAGTCGTTGTTCAGTTGCTGATGATTCAGATCTGCATTTTATGAGTCATTGACACGTACTGTGAAAGAGCTAGAAGATAATTGAGTTTGAGAAAACACAGACTGTCTCTGCATCAAACCAGAAGGGAGAAGGAAGGTTTGTCAGAATATAAAAGGAAGGCAAATAACATAGGGAGGGACTAAGGAGAGATTGAAGTACATGTTGGAAGGTTCAAAAAAAAAAAGGGAGAGGGAATACATATGCCTGGGTGGAAACAACTAAGTCAATGTTAAAAAAAAAAAAAAAGGAAGAAAGAAAAAGAAGTCTGTAAGGGACATTGCTGCAGTAAGGGACATTGCTGCAGTCTCTTTTAGTAGCTAAATCACTCAGAAGTAGCCCAGACTTCTTAAAGAATCATTTCACAGGATTATTTCTCATCAAACAAACAAACAAACAAACAAAAAATCAAAGTGAAATTAAAAATCATGTTAAAAGAAATATAAATCAATGTCTTAAAAAAAATCAAATGAGAATCTAAAAGGAGATTCTGAGTAAGTAAGATGGGGTCTTTCTAAAGGAAAAATAATTACCACACAATTGCCAGAAGGAAAAACACAGAGAAAATGAGGTTTCTAAATAATTACAAATTACTTTTTTAAAATATTGAGTTAGATTAAAAATCATGCACAAAAAAGAGAACTAATAATTGACTTTTATAATTGCCTCTGAAATTTTTAAGAGGAATATTTGTATCTCAACAACAGAAAAACAAAAATTAACACTGGATCTATAGGCAGCATCTTTACCGATGGAAAAGAGATTGAAACTGTCAACAGCTTATGCACAGTTAACATCTTTGTTACCAGCAATCAGTAAATAAGGAGACATATTGCACTAGGAAAACCTGCACTTTAGACCTCTCTAAATTATTGAAGAGTAATAATGTCAGTTTGATGACTAAGGTGCATCTGATGTAGGCCATGGCCTTTTCTACTACTAGCTATACATCTGAGATCTGGACAATGAATAAAGTTGATAGAAAAAAAAAATGACATCTTTGAGCTATATGTTGTTGGAAAAGAACACTTACTGTCCCATGGACAGCCAAGAGAACAAACAGATATCTTGGAGATGGTGGAGCCAGAGTGCTCTTTGGTGGCAAGAATGATGAGGCCTCCCTTTACACACTTTTGACATATTCCCAGGGGTGCTATTTCTTGGAGAAGGACATGATGTTGGGAAGGGTGGAGGATTGATGAAGGAGAGGAAAATCCTCAATCAGGTGGATTGACATGATGACTGCTGCAATGTGCTCTTGTGTGTCAGAACGTGTGGGTACGGCACAGTATAGAACAGGGTTCAGATCTTTTGTTCATAGGGTTGCTATGAGTTGTGCTTGGCTCAATGGCACCTAACAAAAATAGCAACATTATGTCTTAATTAGAGTCAAATGGTTTTGAATGATGAAAATCTTAATTATGTCACATACTGAACTTGTCATGTGCTGAAGAATTCTGATTCCTCTTATTTGTTCTTTCAGTTTGACAAGTATAATAATTGCTATTTTAAGCAAAAATATAGAAAGAACATAATTTCTTTAAAATAATATTTTCACCTGCTGTTGTGGTGGTATGGTGCCTTTGTGCCATTGAGTTACCTGCAACTCTTAGCATTCCTATGCACAGTACTCTGAATCTTGCTCTATCTTGAGACAATTTCACTGTCTCTGACACACCTACCCTCATTACCTCAGGGACTGAGTCAATTAATCTCATCCAAGGTCTTTTTCTCTTTCACTGTCTGTCACTTCATCCTTCCAAGCATTGTGTCTTCTCCAGTGACTAGTCTCTCCTGAAAACATGCTGAAAGTATATCAAACAGAGTTTCAAAATCTTCGCCTCCAAGGAGCAACCAAGTTTCATCATCTTCAAGACATACCTGGTTGTTTTCTTCGCAGTCCATGGTGTATATTCAACATTCTTTTCCAACACCACAACTCAAATCATCGATTCTCCTTACATCATCCTTAGTCATTGTTCAGCTCTATGATGTATAGCAAGTAATTGCAAAGATCATGGCCTGAAACAGACACACCTAGACAGACATCATTCTTCTTCAGTACTCTACAGAGGTTCTTGAGAGCACATTTTCCCAGTGTAATTAATTTTTTATTTCCTGCCAGGTATTGTTCTAAAACTAAACATCCAAATTAAGACAGACTGGGTAAAAGGATTGATCATCCAATTTTGAAATATATCAGGCCTTCAAAAACCCTACATAAAGTATAGCACAATTAGAGTAACAGATAAGGCAACTGAGGCTGAACTGTCAAATTTAGAATCACAAAAGAGGAGGAACAGTTGTAAATAAAAAACAAAGATGGGGATTTGAAATGTGAGAAGTACGAATGTAGGAAAACTAGACATTGTTAAGTAAGAAATTAAATGCATGAATATTGACATATTAGGTATTAGCAAAATAAGGTGGATTGGCATTGGGACATTTTGAATCAGATGATCAGATATTCTATCACACTGGAGATGAAAAGATAAAAAATGAGATCATTTTCGTAGTTAATAAGGCCATTTATGGATACATTTTGAAATACAATATTGCAAGTGACAGGATAATATTTATACACATACAAGGAAACACTTGCTAGTACTATTATCATTCAAATTTGTGCACCAACAACCAGAGCCAAAGAAGAGAAAAAAAGATGATTTCCAGCAATTATTGCGGTCAGAAATTGAGCATGTAACCAATATGCATTAATTATAATGGATGGCTGGAATGTGAAAGTTTGGAACCAGAAAGAAGGATCAGTCCTAAAATCATGGAGTTGGTGACAGAAAGAAGCTGGGGATTGAATGATAGAATTCTGCACAATCAATAATTTGTTAATTGCAAACTGAGGAAGACCTGAAGTGCTTGCTACAGAAGAGTCTTGACTATAACATGGACCGCCAAGAAAAGAAACAGGTTTGTCTTGGAGAGGGTGAAACCAAGTTTCTCCTTGAAGGCTACGGTTTTGAAGCTCCATCTACCATACTTTGGGCACATGGCCAGGTGGGACCAGTCTTTGGAAAAGGACATCACACTCGGAAGGGTGGAGGGACAGTGCAGTAGAGGAAAACCCTGGATGAGATGGATTAATTCAGTAACTGTGACAATGAGGGTTGGTGCTTCATAATCAGTGAGTACAGGGCCAACTTCCAAGCTGCTGTATATAGGGCTGCTATGGATTGCAGGTGACTTGAAGGCATATAACAAAAACAACAATTTGTCTTTTATTGTGGATCCAAGCAACTTGAAACTATTAAAAATTTTATCTCTTCTCCATCTATCATGATGCTGCCAATTGTCCCAGTGGTGAGGATTTTTGCTTTCTTGATCCTGAGTTTCAATCCATTTTGAAATATGGAGATAGGATGCATCACTGCTGTACACCTTTTCTGATTTTGAAACCTGCACTGTACCATGCTCTGTTCTGAAGGCAGACTACTGGTTCAAACATAGGTTTTGCGTAAGCACAGTCAAGACATTCAAATATGTATTTTGGAAGCCATCTAATGTTTTTAAGTTATGTGCTCATTTTCACTCGTCTATTTCCGCTTGCACACCTCTAGCAGATGAGTCTTTGCTTTCTTTGTTTTTGCCTTCATGTTCTCATGAAAGCTCTGTGTAAGAGTGAGGTGGCAGAGTTTGTTTCTGAGACAACAATTCTTCAAAGATTGGTGTTTACTCTTTGTTTTAAGTGTATGCCAAATGGTTATGCCCCACTCCATTACATCTTTTTAAAGCAAATATGGGGAATGAACAGTTGTTCTTTCCCTGAATCCCCTAGTTTTAGAGATCTCACCACATCATTGAGTTTGCTACTTTCACATTTATACTTTCCAGTTAGCACTCAGCCTGCTGTTTCCTGTTTTCAATCCTGATGCTTGGCACCACAAAAAAATGAACAGCAAGAAGGTAGGAATTACCGTATGTGTGTACGGACACACATACACACACTCTCGCAAGCACACCCCTATGTGTACATATACAAATTATACAGATTAACATTAACAATGTTGTTGTTGTTGTTATGTGCCACTGAGTCACCTGTGACTCATAGTGATCCGATGTACAATAGCCATAAACCCTGTTCTAGCCTGTGCCGATCTTATTGTCTCTAACACACCTAACCACTTTACCGGGTCACTGAATCGATCCATCTCATCGAGGGTCTTCTTCTTTGCATTGTTCCTCCATCTTTCCAAGCATAATATTCCTCTCCAAAAGACTGTTCCCTCCTTGTAACATGTCCAAAGTATGTCAGATGAAGCTTCAGAATCCTTGCCTCCAAGGAGCAGCCTGGTCTCACCCTTTCTATGATGAACCTGTTTATTTTCCTACCAGTCCATGGTATATTCAATACTCTTCTCTAGCACCACAGTTCAAAGACACCAATTCTTGTTCTATCATCCCTAGTCATTTTCCAGCTTTCTGATATATGCATAAAGTTTGCAAGTAATTGCAAAGCCTATAGCCTGAATCAGGAACACCTTAATATCCAAAGTGATGTCATTGCTTTTCAGTACTGTGGACAGGTTCCTGACAGCACACTCTTTGAATACAATTTGTCTTTTAATTTCCTGGCTGCTGCTATAGAGTGTTAATTGTGGAGCCAAGCAAACTAAAGCTGTTTACAATCTCAATCTTTGTTTTCTTGATGTTAAGCTTCAACCCGTATCGCAGGCTGTAGCCCTTGACTTTCTGCAGCAAGCACTTCAGGTCTTCCTCAGTTTCAACAAGCAGGGTTGTGTCATCCATATAATGGAGATTGTTGATGTTTCTTTCTATCTTGATGTCACATTTCTCTTCATAGAGCCAAGCCTCCCAGATAATATCTTGTGCATATAGAGTGAGAAGGTGTGGAGATAGGGCACATCCCCATTGTACATCCTGCCCAATTTTGAACCATGTAATATTTCCTTGTTCTGTACTGGTTACTGCCTCCTGGTCCAAGTATAGGTTTCACGTAAGCATAATAAAGTGTTCTGGGATTCTCATTCTTCTCAGAGTCACAGTTTGTTGTGATCCATACAGTCAAACGCCTTTGCAGAATCAATGAAACACAGATAGACATTTCTCTGGTATTCCCTGCTTTTAGCCAAGATCCATCTAGTATTAGCTATAATATGTCTAGTACCATGACCTCTTCTAAACTCAGCCTGCCTTTCAGGCAGTTCTCTTTTGATGTGCTGTCTTTTTTGTATAATTTTTAGAAAAATCTTACTTGCATGTGATATCAATGATACTGTTTGATAAGTTCTGCACTCTGTTAGGTCACCTTTCTTTGGAATGGGAAAAAATATAGATCTCTTACAGTCAGTTGTCCAGCTGCGTGTCCTCTAGGCTTATTGACACAACTTGGTGAGCACATAATAGTGGAAAGATCACACAAACAAAACCCAAATTCACAGCACCTACTTCATCTACTGTTACGTCAAGAATGAATATCCAGATTTTAGAAATTTATATTAATAAAGATTTTACCTTATAATCTATCTGTTATTTGAAGCCCTTTTCTGCTTTGAGAAGTAAAAGAAAAATTCTTTGTTATACAGTCTCTTCCTGCAAGTCCACTCCACTATGCAGCCTTTTTTTCTGGACACCTGTCATGACAAGAATACCTCATAATATATCCATTTTAAACAGGTTTTCTCTCTTATCTGTTTCAATGCAGTATACATAATTTATTCCATCTTTCTCAGTCTCCCTCCAACCCCAATGTAGTCTCATTTTACAACAGTGACATTAT
>NW_006399873.1:10060928-10062683 GCF_000299155.1 Elephantulus edwardii
ATTTGCAACTTTTTGAGAAAGCGCCATACTGCCTTCCACAGTAGCTGCACCATTTTACACTCCCACTAACAGTGAATAAGGGTTCCAGTTTCTCCACAACCTCACCAGCATTAAATTTTAAATTGTTAAATTTTGCTATTCCTACTGGGGTGGGATCATATCTCATAGTTGTTATGATTTGCATCTCTCTTAGAGCTAGGGATTTTGAACATTTCTTTATGTGTTTGTTTGCCAGGGAGAAAAGTACAACTATGAATGAATGGAAATTCAAAATCTCTGTAAATTTTCATTAAATTAGTAATAAACAATTAATAATAAAATGTTTCTGCTTGCTCATAAACAATATTTCTACACATTAGTCTATCATTTCCTCATTCTCAATTACTGTCACTAAAGAGTTTATAGTTTCAAAGAATAAAAAATTTGATTCACTTAGAACATTCTTTCTAAATGTTTTGTGGTCTAGAAAATATCAACATTTGTCCCCATTCCCAAGAAAGGTAATCTAACAGAATGTGGAATTTATTTAAGAATGTCATTAATATCTCATGAAAATATTGTTGAAAAGCATTCAAAAACAACTAGAACAGTACATTGACAGTGAACTGCCAGAAGAGTAAGCTGCTTTTAAATTAGGTCATGGCACCAGGAATATCATTGCTGATGTCAGATAGATACTGTCCAAAAGCAGAGAATTATAGAAGAATGTATATTTGTATTTTATTGACTATGCAAAAGTGTTTCACTGTGTGGATCAAAAGAAATTGTGGCTAACATTGAGAAAATAGGAATTCCAGAACACATAATTGTTTTTATATGGAATCTATACCTATTAAGAAGCTGTTGGCCAAATGGAGAAAGAGAATACTGCGTGGTTTGAATTCAGGAAGGATGAGTGTCAGAGTTTTACCCTTTCCCAATACTGATTCAATCTTTATGCCAAACAAATAATTCGTGAATCTTGTTTATTTGAAGAATATAGCACTAAGATTGGAGGAAAACTCAATAACCTGGTATACATAAGATATAACTTGGCTTTTCGAAAGTGAAGAGGATATGAAATGCTTATTGCAGCAGATCAAGGACTACAGATTGTGGGTTGCATCTTAACATCAAGAAAACAAAGGTCCTCACTCCAGGAACAACAACTAATATTATGACAGAAGGAAAAAGGATTGAATCTTTCAATGATTTTGTCTTGCTTAGATCAACACCCTTGATACCAGCATTCAGGAAGACAGGCGACATATTGCATTAGGCAAGTCCACTTTCAGGGACTTCTCAAGAACACTGAGAAGCAATGATGTAATTATGAAAACTAAGGTGTACCTGATTCAGACCATTGTCTTCTCAATAACTTACTATGCATAAGAATGAGAGAAGAATTGATGTCTTTGAGTTGTGGTGTTGGAGAAGAGTGCTGAATATTCCATGGATGGTCAAGAGTACAAACAGATATGTCCAGGGGAAAGTACATCCAAAGTGCTCCTTCAAAGCAAAGATAGTAAAAGATTTGTCTTTAATACTTTGGACATATAGCTAGGCAAAGCTATTCCTTGGAAAGTAATATCGTGCTTGGAAAGATGGAGAGTTAGAAAAGGAGAGGAAGACCCTGAAATGACTGTCAGTGACATAAGCAATGGGTTCTACTATCTCAGAGATAGTAAGGATGACACAGGATAGGGTAGGATTTAGGTCAGCTGCTCTTAGGGTCTCTATGTGTGGTACTCAACTCGATGATACCTAACAACAACA
>NW_006399873.1:10063463-10065490 GCF_000299155.1 Elephantulus edwardii
GTGTCCTATCTCCATTTCTTTTCAATATATATGCAGAACAGATTATCTGAGATGCTGAGCTCTATGAGGAGAAATGTGGCATAAAGGTTGAGGGAAGACTCATTAACAATCTGTGTTTTGCATGTGATACAACCCTGCTTACTGAAACTGAGGAGGACCTGAAGTGCTTGCTACAGAAGGTCAAGGATATGCAATATGGATTGAAGCTCAACATCAAGAAAACAAAGATTCTCACCATTGGAATGATTGGCAGCATTATGATAGATGAAGAGATTGGGATTGTTAACAGTGTTAATTTGTTTGGCTCCATAATCAACACACTTCGTACCAGCAGGCAGAAAATTAAAAGAAAAATTGCATTGGTAAAGTCTACTGTCAGAGACCTCTCTAAAGTACTGAAGAATGATGATGTCAGTCTGGAGACTAAGGTGCACCTGATACAGGCCATAGTCTTTGCAATTTCTTGCTATTAATAAGACAGCTGGACAATAACTAGGGATGATAGAAGAAGAATTGATGCCTTTGAGCTGTGGTGCTGGAGAAAGAGTATTGAATATACCATGAACTGCTAAGAGAACAAAGGTTCATCCTAGAGAGGGTGAAACCAGGCTGCTATTTGGAGTCAAGGATTCTGAAGCTTTGTCTGACATTCTTTGGACATGTTGCAAGGAGGGACCAGCCCTTTGGGAGGTATGTCATACTTGGGAGTGTAGCGGGTCAGCGGACGAGAAGACGGCTATCAGTGAGATGGATTATTCAGTGACTGGAGTAATGGGGGCAGGTGTGTCAGAAACCATAAGATTGGCACAGGATAGAGCAGGGTTTAGGGTAGTTGTACATAGGATCGCTGTAAGTCACAGGTGACTTGATGGCACATAACAACATTTTTGCATTGGCAGCACAATCCCTTACCACTAAGTTGACAAACCTTCCTAATTCATATACAATGATCAATTTATTCAATTTGACACCAAAAGTGAAATTTCCTTACTTTTCAAACCAATGTAAAGTTCATGACTATGTACATTGAATGATAAACATTAAGTGAGTGACTGCTCTTCTTTTTTTCTCCCTTTTCTTAAGTGGTATGCATAAAATAATTCATGTGATTGTGTTTTATACATTCATATACATTATGTTTTATATATTTTATTACTATTGATAAATGTGTTTCAGCATCTTGTCTCATCAAATCACTGTTGTACTTTGCCTGTTCCCTCACTTCCTCATTCATCCACTAACTTCTGCTATTCTAGCAATTTTACCCCTGCGGCTTCTTTCTTTTACCCTCCTCATCCCTTTCACTTTCTCTGCTTGAACAGTATACATATCCTTTCCCTATTTTTTTAATTCCAATAGTCACACGCTCCTTAGTTTGATTCTTCCCAGATTGATTGTCTCTTTTCCTGACCCTTTACAACGTTTACTCTCTGTACATTCTCTTTCTGCTCTTCCCCGTACACCCTACACACACTCTTAAGTTTCTCTTCTGTTTTCAGAAGAGTGGTCTAATGCATTTGTCCTTTCATGACTGAGTTATGTCACCCAGAAAGTAGACTTGCCCATGCTGTTTGACTTTATGAATTCTTTGTTGTTCTTTACTGCTGCATAGTATAAAACTGTCTATCCAGTTATTTGTTGGTAATCACTCTGTTGTGTGGTTGTATTTTTTTATTTCTTGCTATTGTGAATAATGCTGTAGTGAACATTTTGTTATTATAATTATATGCCATTGAATTGACTCTGACTCATAGTGACCTTATGCATATTAGCTCTGAACCCTGCCCTATACTGAGCAAATTTCACTGACTCTAACATAGGTACCTTCATTACCAAGTTACAATGTCAATCCATCTCTTTGTGGATCTTCCTCTTTTGGCACTGTCCCACTCCTAAAGAAGAAAGCATGATGTCCTTCATTTTAAGGATTGGTCCCTCCTGGGAACATGGCTAAAGTATACGAAAAAGGATTTCAGAATCCTTGCCTCCAAAGAGCAGCTTGGTCTCACCTTCTCAAGGATCAAGCT
>NW_006399873.1:10066010-10069599 GCF_000299155.1 Elephantulus edwardii
CAATAAACATCCCTCACACACTCCTTTACTGATTTTTAATCATACATTGTTTCCTTGCTCTACTCTGAGGACTGTTTCCTGGTCCAAGTGTATGTTTCATATGAATACAATAAAGTGTTCTGGGATTCCAATACTTCTCAAGGCTAGCTACAATTTGTTATGACCAACACAAACACTCTTCTGGTACTCTTTGCTTTCAGCCAAGACCCATCTGGAATTAGTGATATGTTCCTAATGCAACAGCCTCTTCTAAATCCAGCTTGTATTTCTGGTAGTTCTCTACTATTCCAGTTATTTTTGGGTGATCTTAAAGGAGGATTTTACTTGCATGTACTATTAGTGGTATTGTTCAATAATTTACACTCTATCATATCATCTTTTATTATTTTTTTAATGGGAATAAATATGAACCTCTTACAGTCAATTGGTCAGGTAGTTGTTTTCCAGATTTCTTGGTACAATCTCGTTAGCACATCCAGAGCTGCATGTATTTGTTAAAACATGTCAATTGGTATTCCATCAATTCCTGGAGCCTATTTTTCTTGCCAATTCTTTCAAAGCAAAATGCTTGTCTGTCACATATTGCTCTAAATTTGAACATTCAAATTAAGACATTCCAGGCAGATGAATTAGCCATCTATTTCCTAAGTGACAGACCTTCAAAAACCCTATGGACAATAAAGCAGTGAAAATAGGTATACATATTTCCATTAGTATGTTAGCTCCGAATTCCATAGGATGTATTTCTAGTTACAGCCTATCTGGGTCCATGTGCTTTCTGTAACTCTGTTGATTCCACTTGGATTCCTGGCTATTATATACATACAGAGTTAAACTATTTCAGTCTTCAATACTGAGATCAATCTGGAAACAGATTGCTGGACCTATCTTCTGAGACTCCTTTGAACTGCTGCAAATCATGAACTATTTCAATTAATAAATAGAATACCAATATGTGTACCACTCTGACATCTTTTATTTTACATAATATCCCTCAAATATAATAATTCATTTACGTATCAGAACCTCTGGTAATGTAGTAGTTAAGTATTTGGTTGCTAAGTGAAAAGTTTGCAGATTGAATCCACAAAATACTTTTTGAGAGAAGATGAGACGGTTTGATTTTATAATGACTGAGAGCCTTTTATACCTATAGGGAAGTTCTATTCTGTCCTATAAGGTGCACCTGATTCAGGCCATGGCCTTCACAACTACTTGTTATGCATCAGAGAGCTGGACAATTATTAAGGATTATAGAAGTAGTGATGCCTTCATGTTGTGGTATTGGAGAAGAGTTTTAAACATACCATGGACTGCCAGAAAACAAACAGGTCTTTTTTGGAGAGGGTGAAACCAAGTTTCTCCTTGAAGGCTGTTGTAGTTGTTATGTGCCATCGAGTCGCTTGCCACTCATAGAGATCCTATGTAAAACAGCCCTAAAACCTGATCTATCCTGTGCCTATCACACTGTCTCTGACACTCCCATCCTGATTACCCCAGTCACCGAATCAATCCACCTCTTAGAAGGTCTATCCCTCTTGCGCTGTACCTCCACCCTCCCAAGTCTGTTGTCCCATTCCAAGGGCCTGTCCCTCCTTACAACATGTCCAAAGTATGTCAGACAAAGCCCCAGAATCCCTTGAAGGCTAGGATTTTGAAACTCCGTCTCACATACTTTGGGCACGTGACTAGAAGGGACCAGTCCTTGGAGAAGGACATCATGTTCAGAAGGTTGGAGGGACAGTGCAGGACAGGAATACCCCAGATGAGATGGATTGCTTCAGTAACTGGGACAATGGGGTAGGTGTGGCAGTGTCAGTGATACTGGCTTAGAACAGGACAGGCTTCAGAGCTTTTGTATATACAGTCTCTTTGGATCTCAGGTGACTTGAGGCATGCAATACTGACTTTTCCCTATTTGTATATTAGAAAGAGTATCCCAAATCCTAAACTAAATAGAGAAAATTATGATTCTCTACTTGTGTGCAATGAACTTCTGTTACACTTTTCCATTAAATTGTCTTAAATAGCTGAGTGGGTGGAGGGTGGGGTGGAAGGAAATGGGAAGGATCTGGGTGAAGAAACAGGGTAATGATGGACAAGGTCCAATGGTGATTAATTTTATCAAACATAATGCATGAGAATGATTATATGAAATACAATATGAATGAGGAATAACTTGAAACATAATGTATCTGAACTTTGCAAGCAAACCAATTAATATTTTTTAAAGTTTTCTGTTTCCTAAAGTTGTTGTTGTTGTTGTTATGTGCTGTCGAGTCATTTGCGATTCATAGCCTCTTGCATTATTTCAAATCCCAGTTGCTTAATTCTGTATTCTAACAAATTCCATCACTGTGGTCACCTCAGTCACCTGAATTCTTTAGTTTTTATATAATAGAGCAGAAACAATGCTAATGAACGTCTACAGGAAGTTGTTGGTCTCATGAATTGTGATTATTTTCATTTTTACACTGTAATAGAATTTAATTTAATGAAGGTTATGCTGACTATAGCCATTGAATATGTGGTTATATAATCATAATATTGTTTAAATTTCAGCTTTCTTTTCACTTCTAATTCAGAAGCCAGGCTCAGCAGATGCTTTCATATGCTGACACCTTTTAATAATTCTCTAGAAAATCCTCAAACTCATTGGCTTTGAGTCACAACCTACTGATAGGTGACTTTCCAATGGATTTTCTGAGGCTATAAATTACACGAGAGAAGATTGTCCATCTTTCTGCTGCAGAGAACTAGAGGCTTCAAACTGCCCACCTGTGGGTTGACAATACTACACTCTACCCACTAGACTACACAAGAGAAAGATGGACAATCTTCTCCTGTGTGATTATCAGCCCTAGAAAACCCACTAGCAGGCCCAGGATGAGTTTGTTCTGATTTGATGGTACACAGCAACAAAACTGACAAACCAGTTGACCACCAAGGTTTTGTGTTGTTGATAGGTGTCAAGTTGAACAAGACTCATAACGACCCTATGAACAAAAGGCCTGGAGCCTTTCTATAACTATCATTATTTATAAAAGTTCATAGTTCAGAGACACATGTTGTTTAGAAAGTGGATGCCACTCCTGTTTCCAACCAAGGTAGAAAATACTAATTAAACAAATATTTCATATGATAAAAAATGAAAATAATAAAAATGTCCCTGTCATTGTTTCTTGTATTTTTCTTGTTATAAACTCTTAGCTAAGGTTAGATCTTCATTTACAATATATGTATTCACACAGTAGCATATGTATGTATCTGTATATGTCAGAGGAGAATTAAACATACCTTGAATGGTGAGAAAAATACCAAATGTATAAAGTAGTAAACAATTATAGCTATCTTCAGACTCATAAGTAAACTTCACAGAAAATATAAACAGATGTTTGCAGAATGTGCTTATTATACAGGGCTACACTATAGTTAGGGAAGCCCATATGTCATGGTATTTGTACTAGAGTCTTCAATATATGCTTTAGAGACAAATCCATATGACTGCTTACAGAAACTGAAGCAAGGAAAGATAGATGTCTCAAACCTCCTCCGAGGCTCATTGAGACCTTTGAAAAGAAGGATTATA
>NW_006399873.1:10069699-10072006 GCF_000299155.1 Elephantulus edwardii
GTTTCCATTACATTTCATGTGTCTTGGCCTAGCCCAGGCTCAGGACTTAGGTGCAAGTTAGAATGTACAAGCTATGAGTGGTAGCTATGACTTTAGGAAATTTAAATCTGTGATTTAAAAGAATACGGAAAAAATATGAAGAGACAGAGCAAATGTGCAGACATGTAGCTACAAGTTTCAGATCTATAAAGCTAATAAATTTTTAGTTGTTAGCAGTTGAAAAGAAACCTCTGAAATAAAAGCGGAAGAGATAGACTGGTTTTTCAGGACTCTCTGTGATCCATTTCATAAGTGGAACAATGGAAACAGAGGCAAACTAGACCATGTTTTCGTTCAAGACAACCTTTGAGGTTAGTTGGTTTGCTTTGGTTTTTGTTTTGTTTTGTTTTTTTCTTCATTAAATAGCAACTAAACATTAAATAAAGTTGTGAAGTGGATTTCAACTCATCATGGCTCTCTGATGGTGGCAGAGGAGAATTTTGCTGCAGAGTTTTTAAAGCTATGATCCTTTGCAGCAAATACCAAGTGTCTCTGGGAAAATTCAAACCACCCACCTTTTCCATAGTAACCATTTATGTTACTTGGAGGAGCCACCAGATATTCTGTTTATAGAATCTCTTTCAACATTCTTCATTATTCAACTTTCTACTTTTCAAACTGGATTATCAAATCATCTTTCTTAAAATGCATAGCTTTCTTAACTATTTTTCACTTTCAATTATCATTACCTACTTCTCTTTTGGGTGCTCTGATGGCCTAGAGGCAGAAGCTGTGCTGAAGGAAAAAAAAAGTTTGAATCCACCTGCTGCCAGCATGGGAGAATATCCTCCTATGTGATTAACTGTCTCGGAAAACCTGTAGGGGTAAGGTGTCAGCTGTGGGTTGGTTTTGACTCTATGATACACAATAACAACAATGACAACTTCTCTATTGCTAAGAAGCTAAATTGATCACTCTTAATATGTTGTCTTGTTGTGTTGCAATTGACTCATAGCTGACTCCTGGAAGGTTTTCAGAAGAAGTTAATCACTTAAGAGGAGACTGCCCATCCTTCTCCCTCAGACCGCTGGAGGATTCAAACTGCATGCCTTTGGGATTGCAGCACAGTATCTTATTATGAGGCCACAAGAGGTGCATTCAATGAGGTGGCAAATGTCAATATTTAGATAAAAACAAGAGAGTATTGAGCTATTTGACCTGAGACCCATCTTAAAGACTTGTAATATTGTGAAGATTACACTAGTTACCATATAAATGATTTAAAACAAGCCTTAACACAGTTATTAACAGTAAGAGTGTTTTATATATCTATTTATTGTGGACCAGGTAATGATTGGTAGACACTACTGAGCTTCTGAGCACTATTCATATGCCATTTCTCTAATATTTCCTCCACTATTCCCCATGTTAACCACAACAATTTGTAAATGTGACAATTTTCCTAATAGATTATGAACTCTTTAAGGGTGAAATTCATGAGTGTTTTGTTTTGCTTTCCATTTTGTATTCTTGTTATCTGTCTCACTTTTCTTTAATAGAGTCAGGATTTAATAAATATTTAAGAAATGTATTGAACAGAATTAAAAAAATAAAACTCCAAAAGAGTTTAGCCAACTTCACAGCTGATGTTGTTTAATTAACCACTGTTAGTCTATAGGAACGTCTTTGTGAATATATCAAAGACTTCTGTATTTAGAGTTTCATAATCTTAAAATCCTCATTAAAATTATGATTCAATTATAGAAAGGAAGAATAGTAAATGTACTAAATAGTCAAATCAATGTGAATAAAAAATCAATATAAACAAGAAAAACTGACTCAAAACATCACCAGTTTAAGATAATCAGAACAAGCACATTTATTTTAATTTTTGTGGATTTAAAAATTAAATTTAAGAAATAGTTAGCTTCAAATAATTTAGCAGCAAATGTATGGGAGGGATATGGAAGTTTATATTATCTCACTCGTAAAATACTATGTAATCCCTGGGCCATGATACAATTCATAAAACAAGTAATAGACTTATACTAATTACATGTTTCTATTCTCACACTTGAAGCAGAATCACGCTTGAGATAAACAGAAAACTGATGTAATTTTCAATTTCAATTTCTGAGAATTTTACATTTTTCTAGCATAGTATTATTAAGGTAAGCACTGGTGACCTAGAGAATAAGGAATTGCACTGCCAGCCCAAAGGCAGGTGGTTTGAATCCAATAGTAGCTCTGAGGGACAAATATGGGAAATCTCCTCCTGTTCAAGTTCGAGACTCTGAAAATATGCTGGAGAACCAATTCTGACTTGCT
>NW_006399873.1:10072296-10073781 GCF_000299155.1 Elephantulus edwardii
CATAGGTGACTCACAGTGACCCTATGAATAAAAGACCTGAGCACTTGTATAACTTGCATTGTTTCTCCAGGTTCATAGGGTTTCTGAAGGCAAGCTATATCTGAAGTGGATGCCACTCTTGCTTCCAAGCTTGTTTTAATTGGGAAGCTCCACCGAACACTGTCCACCATGAGTAACCATTATCACTTTTGACACATCAGTGTCATACTGTTCAGCATCACAGCAACCACAAGTACCTCTGTACAGCAAATGGACAGACCAGGGCAATATGACCTAGAAGAATGTTTGACCAAAAATAATTAAAACTAGGCCTGAGGGCTGGAGATTAAATAAAGTCACCCGTCCTTGGCTTGGTAGCATCACTTTCTGTCCACTAGGCCAACTGAGCTCTCTCTAGAAAAGATTTTACACACACTGTTGTTTTTGTTGTTAAGTGCCGTCGAGTCGCAGGCGACTCATAGCGACCCTATGAAGGAGAGTCCTCGATGCTTGGGTGCCTTTCATCCTCTCTCCAGGTTCATAGGGTTTCCAGAGGCAAGCTAATATGGAAGTGGATGCCACTCGTCCTTCCACGCTTGTTTAATCTGGGAGCTCCACTCCACTCTCAGTCCACATTGGGTAGCCAAACATTAACGCATTTGACACATTCTTGTCACAGACACACACACACACGCACACACACACTAGTAAAAGATCATTTTTCTTATTCTGGAATCTCAATAATCTTTTGCATTATTTACTGGTTTTACATTTGTAATTTTATTCCAGGCTTATTATAAATATGATTGTTTTTCCATCTCATATTACTCCACTTTTCTGGTACTGGCTAATTCTTGAAACAATAATCAGATGAGTGATTTCCTTTTTATCATCTATTTGTTGTTCTTAAGTGCCATCAAGTTGAGTACTGCTCATAGTGATCCTATGAACAAAAGACCTGACCTCTGTTCTATAACTATCATCATTTCTCTATGTTATAGAGTTTCCAGAGGCATATAGTTTAGGAAGTGGATGCCACTCCTGCTTCCAAACCTGAATCAGTCTAGGAGCTCCACCAAATATCGTCTACAATGGGTAACCATTATGGTGCTTGACATACCTATGGTCCAACATTCAGCACCACTGCAACCCCTAGTTACTTCAGTACAGCAAAGAGACCACTGCTGTACCACTTAGAATGATGTTCATCCCTAAAAACAATGAACAAGGGTCCTACCGCCTTCTGGTTGTAGGGCCGCCAAAAGGTTTGCTTTTGGTTGCTTTTTCATTTATTCTATGAACAGACAGGTTTCAGCTAATTGGATTTGCCAGATTTAGCTAACAATGAGCTATGGGCTGGAAGTCTCTTGGTTTACAGTCAACCAGGACCTAGTGGGCATGACTTAGATTTAAAAGGCAGTAGTGCTCACTAAGTCTGCAGTGTGGAGGCTCATAGGTGAAGCGGTTGGATTCTGAAAGATGATTTCTTGCATCTTGGTGAGCATT
>NW_006399873.1:10074056-10078103 GCF_000299155.1 Elephantulus edwardii
TGTCATGACAATAATATCAAATCATATATACCTTTTAAACAGTTCTCTCTCTCTCATCTGTTTCAATGAAGTATATATAATTTAACTCATCTTTCTCAGTCTCCACCCAACCCCTATGTGCCATTTTACAAGAAAGGCACTATGCATATCATCTACATGGCAATGCTTTGTTCTACTGCATATGGTTTTGAGACTTGATACTAGTTAAACTCTATAGTTGTAGCTATTTTGTAGAACATATGCAGATATTTATTAATTGGAAGGTACTTTTAATTCCTTTAAGATTTTATCTAGGCAGATGTTTTTGCCTCTAGAACAGACTGAATGATGAGCTAGTATGATGAGAATAGAAACATGTATTCAGTTAAATTCTATTCTATTTTTCTAATACTTAAAACCATTCATTCAGAAGTGAAAGTTAAATATTCCCTAAGAATCCAAACTTCTTAAATAAAATTAATAAAATATTCAATCAATAGATGTTCTGTGTTCTACCTCTAAAAATGTTTACCAGGAACATTTCTGCAAGATATACTTGATCTATATTTGTTCCCCTTCCAAAGAAAGGTGATTCAACAGAGTGTGGAAATTATCAAACTGTATCACTGATATCACATGCAAGCAAGATTCTGCTGAAGATTATCCAAAACGACTGGAACAGGAAATCAGCAGAGAACTGTCTGAAGTACAGGTTGAATTTAGAAAGAGGCCGTGGCACTAGGGATATTATAGCTAATGTCAGATGGAGCTTGGCTAAAAGCAGAGAGTACCAGAGGAATGTCCATCTGTGTTTCATTGACTATGTAAAGGGTTTGTGTAGATCACAAAAAAATTGTGGCTGCCTCTGAGAAGAACGTGAATCCCAGAACACTTGATTGTGCTTATGCGAGACCTATACCTGGACCAAGAGGCAGTAGTCAGAACAGAGTAGTAGTAGTAGCATTAAAATAGGAAAGTGTCATCTAATTGATTTCTTATGTTATCATTTTTTATTGGTTTGCATAAAATTATTAATCTATATTATGCTTCCTTTATGTATAATTATGCGCTCATTCATATAGCTTGTAATGTGTAAGACAAATTACTACTGATATCACTACATCCCCTCTTGACCCAATGATACATTTTTGTATTCCTTCACCTCCTTCATCTCTCCACTAGTCTCTACTATGCTACTGATTTCCCTCTCCCATTTCTATGCCCGTCCTTCTCCTCTTTTGATGAGCCATACATATCCTGTTTCTACTTGTTATTTGTAAGAGCTTGAATTATCCTTACATTGATTTTTTGCACATTGATTCTACCATCACCTTGTCCTCTATAGTGTTTATTTATGTTCTTCTCATTCCTGCCCCCCACACCACACACACATTATTTGCACTCATATTTTCACCATAGAGGGCTTATGCAAAATATGTCCTTTTTTGACTGAGTTATTTCACTCAGCATAATGTCCTTTAGATTGATATACTGTAGTATTTTTTATGGTTGAAATCTTTATTGATATTTAGTGTTACATAGTATTCCCCTGTCGAAATATACTGTAGTTTCTCTAGTCATTCATTTATTGATTGGCATTTGAGTTGTTTCCATCATGTTGATATTGTGAATAATGCTGTCTTGTGAAAATACGTGCACATATATCTGTTTCTCAGCTCTTGATTTCCTTGGGCTATATCCCTGGTACTGAAATAGCTGGATTGAATGGCATTTCTATATTAATTTTATTGAGAAAGCACTACCTTCCATAGTGGTATGTTGTTGTTGTTAGGTGTCGTTGTGTTATAGAGGACTCATAGAGACTCTAAGAATCAAAGACCTGAACAATTGTATAACTCTTATCATTTCTCCAAATTCATAAAATATCTGGAGGCAAGCTATTTCAGAAGTGGATATTACTCCTGCTTCTAAACTTGTTTTAATTGGGGAGCTCCAGCAAACACTGTCCGCCTTGGGTAACCATTATTACATTTGACACATCATTGTCACAGTATTTAGCATCACAGCAATCACGAGTTACCTTTGTACAGAAAATGGACAGACCAGTAAATATTGCACCCAAATTCGTACCAGAACCAGAGATCAAAAGTCTGTAGTGTCAGGTCGCTTCAGAATACTCAGCACCTGGTTTCCTGCCCCATACTGGTGACCAAATGCATTTTTACCATTTTATAATCTCCAAAAAGTGCAAAAGAATTCCATTCTCTTTGTATGCTCACTAATATTTACTGTTTTCTTTACTCTTAGACTTTGTAATTGCTGCTTAGCTAAGATATTAAATTATTATTTTGATTTTCACATTTCTGAATGCTAGTGATTTTGAACATTACCTCATTTGCTAAAAATCGAACTTTATTTCATTAGTTTTAAGTTAAAGATAGTGATAATTACTGATATTTCTGGACTTGTATGTTTTCTGTAGGAAATTGTATTCTCTCCAAAAACAGTATTATTTCTTATTAGAAATAATTCAAGAGTAGATAATTCTTGACCTAGAAATACACAATGTTTTCACAGACTTTTACTGTGAAACATGGAGACCATAAAGTTTGAAATAAAAAAGGAAGAATAAAGAATTAGTATAATACTTTCTTATGGTGTACATAGATGTATCTATGTAAACTGACATGGTGGCACTGAAGAACAAAAAAATTTTAAGTTTTACAATGACTTCTGAATAAATCAAACTGCTTAGGAGGTGCTTGCACATATAATCAAGAATGAAATCTAATTATATATTCTAAATGAGCTATACTGATAATAGTCATTCATTAAATCAATATTCTAGGTTTATTAATGCTTTCACTCAACCATCTGTTTTAAAAATAAAAATAAGGGAGAAAATATTTAATTTGCAATACTCAATTTTTGGATCTACATAATGCTTTGTGTCTTTTGGCACTAATATTGCTCAACCTAACTATTATACTAAGCAATAGAAAAACACTTATTGATTATGAATGTGAGACTTATTTATCATAGGATATTTCTTCTTCCTTCCATAGACAATCAATATTCTATGTCTCAGCTGTAAAGAAATCAAAAGTTGTTTTATATCAGGAAAATGTACTATGAAGGACTTCTCCAAACTGTAAAGGAGCAATAATGTCAGTTTAAAAACTAAGATGCACCTGTTTCAAGCCATGATCTTTTCAATTACTAGCTACACAACTGGTTGTTGGACTACATCTGAGGATGACAGAAGAATTGTTGTCTTTGTGTTGTGGTGTTGGAGTACTGAATATTACATGAACTGACAAAAGTACAAATATCTGTCCTGGAGAAGGTGCAGACAGGGAATTCCTTAGAGTCAAGGACAGTGAAATTTCAGGCATATTCAGGAAAGGCCAACCCTTGGAAAAGGATATCTTATTTGGAAAGGCAGAGAGCCACTGAAAGAGAGGATAAGGAGATAAATTCATAGAATTAATTATAGAAATTGTTTAATTATATAAGAGAAAATGAGGTTGGCATAAAATAAGACAGGATTTAGATTTATTGTTCACAGGGTTTCTATTAGTGGTAGTTGACTGGATGGCACATGACAACAATTACATCTGATATAATGGCAGACAAAGAAACACTAGGTTCATATTGATGACATGAGAAAAGAGAAGTCATTAGGGACCATTGAATCATTAGGAGCTAGTGGTTTCATCCAAATTTACCTCCATTTTTACTTATCCCAGTTTTTGAACTAGGAAACTATTAAACTGTTCACACTTTGGAGCCAGTCAACAGACATTTCAGGAGAGACATTTGGAAAAGAGAAGAGAACAATTTCAGGCAATTTATTCTTCTGATTCCCTGGGAGCAAACCTGCATCTGACCATATCCCAGACTAGTTTTTTCCAAGTGTTCAACAATTTTCTCTTTAGTGATCTGGCTTTTTGAACTAAGAATTACTGCTTAATTTTAGTAGCATGAGGCACTACATCAGTAAAATAAAGTTGTTTTAAGTTAGATGTGTGGAAAATAACATAGTATCATAATCTTATTTTGAAAATATTGATAGCGTTATTCTAGGCCTTCTGATAATATATATAT
>NW_006399873.1:10078308-10080179 GCF_000299155.1 Elephantulus edwardii
GATATAGATACTTGAATATAACTTGATTTATACTTAAACTTTTTGGTGTGCATGTCTACCCCTGGGGAATTAAGGTGAACATTGGCAGGAGATAGCTGATCTGAGATTTTGAATTTTCTCCATCTTTCTCTCTCAGTAACACAACGAACATCTGGTAAAATTTGGCAGAAATAAGTTGACTATATGCACAAGGGACAATTGATATTGGTTGTGAGGGAGGAACTTGCTAACAAAGAACCTCAAACAGCAAGAACAGATGTACATCCCATTGGCAAAATCTCTTATGAGGAAATTAAATTTCCTGCAGTAGGAAAAGTTCTGGATTCATTTTACTAGTAAGTAAGGATGTAGGAATGATAGAAAATGGGATCAAAGATTTCAGGCAGAGAAATCTAAGGATGAAAGGGCGTATAAATGTTCACTTGTTGGTGTTGGGGTTGTTATGTGCCGTCAAGTCACCTGGATTCATAGCAACCCTATGTACAACAGCTCTAAACCTTGGTCTGTCCTATGCAAATCTTATAGTCTCTGACACATTTACATCCATTACCCCAGTCACTGAACCAATCCATTTCCTCGAGGGTCTTCATCTCTTGTATTGTCCCTTCACCCTCCCAAGCACGATATTCCTCTCCTTACAGCACATTCAAAGTATGTCATGCAAAGCTTCAGAATCCTTGCCTCCAAGGAGCAGCATGATCTCACCCTCTACCTATTTGTTCTCCTAGCAGTCCATGGTATGTATATTCAGTACTCTTTTTCCAGCACCACAGCTCAAAGCTTCAATTCTCCTTCTCTCATCCCTACTCATTGTCCTGCTTTCTGATGCATAGCAAGTACTTGCAAAGACAAGGGCCTGGATAAGGTACACCTTGGTCTCCAGACTGACATCACTGTGCTTCAGCTTGGCCCACAATGTTCATTTAGTGTTACCAATTTTAACAATGCGCATATTGTTGTTACATACATTTGAGTTGACTACAACTCACAGCAAACATTTGAAAAACAGATTGAAACCTTATCCTATCCTGTACCATTCTTCCAATTTCTACCATGCTCAAATTCTGACATGAGCATCTTTCTCTTTTTCTTTTCCCCTGAACATCTTTTCTCTTTGTGATATCTTTTCCCAAGGACTGATGCATCCTGACAACACACCAAAGTATAGGAGACAAAATTTCACCACCTTTGTTTCTAAGAAACACCCTAATTGTACTTCCTCCAATACAGATTTATTTATTCTCTTTATGTATGTAATGTTCAACATCATAATTTGAAAGTTTTGATCCTTTTCAGCATTCTTTATTCATTGTCTAACTTTCACACACATATGAGGCAACAGAAAATATCATAGCTTTGGTCAAGTGAAGCTTAGTCATTAAACTAACATCTTAACCCTTTATCACATTAAATCTGTCCCAGATGACATATTTGCTGTCATATGTAACCTAAGTTTATCCTAAATTTTTAGTTAAAGTTGTTGTTGTGGTGGTGTGACATCAAGTCAGACCCAACCCATAGCTGACCCTCTGGCACATTATCAGAGGAAGTTAATAGCACAGGAAGAGGTTGGCCATCTTTCTCCTGCAAAGCCGGTGATAAAATCGATCCATGTGACTTTACGATTAAGGGCTCCCTAATTAAGGTTGCCCCTCCTTTTTTTTTTCTTTTCTTATTTCTTTTTTTTTTTTGCCCCTCCTTTGACCTTCTTGCCGGATGGGATGGGTCTGCGGGGTCTGATGGCTGTCCTCTATGGTGCCCAACTTCAGCTAGTCAGATCTGAACATTCACAGTGAGACAGACTAGGAAGAAGGATTGGCCATCCACTTCTGAAATAGCAGGCCTCTGAAAACCCTATGTACAACAGAACA
>NW_006399873.1:10081527-10107814 GCF_000299155.1 Elephantulus edwardii
CAAGAGCCTATGGTGATGAAAGAAGAAGTTCAGGCTGCTTTGAAGGAAACAATAATTACTTTGACTTGCATGACTGATAACGATTATTGATAAGAAATTAAAAGTGAGAGAAGAGGCAGAACATTTCAAAAGGAGAAAAAAACCCTAAAGCCATGTGAAAGGAATGAAACAAGGAGGGCGGGGGGATCTCCAGAGAGGATGGAATATGGAAATCAGTTTGGGACAAGGGACTACATCAAGGCAAAATTCCTGCAAGGCTACAGTGCAGAACAGAGAGGACTTCAAGGACTTTATGAAAGAAAAATTTTCCCAGAAATGACTTTCAGTAGAATGAGTGGTTTACCCCAGAGATTGAACATGTTAACCTGGCAACTAATCAATAATATCATAAAAACAAGAATTACTGACAACTTACTTACACAGATACAAAAAAAATGGCCTAACACTTATCAAGAAAACCTTCACACAATGTTGAGAAAGCAGCAGGAAGCTTCAAACACTTTGAAAAATAAAATTAAGCCTTCTCAAAGAAAAACAAAAGAAAAAGAGCAGAAAAACACTGCTGACCCAATGAATACCCTAGAGTCAAGGAGGTAGATTATACACATTGTTTGGAGATATTAAACAGCTATGAATGAAAGTATAAATTATGGAAGAAACTACAGAAATCACAAATAAAGGCCATAACCTAGAGGTAGAGGACCAGATGAAATATATTGATGAGAAGTTATTTGAACAGTTATGAAAGAGGGTGCAAATGATGTTGGAACAATGGAAACCACTAAGAAAGCAAACTCTGTAAAGACAGAGACAGAAGAAATATTTGGGGGAGGTGGAACTTGCAAAACCACAGAAGAAAATGCAAGAGATGGAAGAAAGAATTGCAACTATAGAAAAAGAATTCAAGAACTTCAAAATCATCAAAAGAAAGAGAAGATACTGCCAAAATGTACTAGTAATAACAGAAATGCATGAAAATTCAATAAAAAATATTAAGACTAAAATGGCAGAAGTGTCCAACATGCTGGAAGGACAAAAAAGTAGAAGAGAAAAGATGGAGCAGAGAATCAGTGAGCTGGAAGACAAGAACATCAATGGACATATCCTAGAAAAAAATCTGAGATGAGACAGAAAGAACATGAAGAAAGTCTCAGAATCGTGTGACATGACATTAAAAGGAATAACATGCATATGACTGGGACACTAAAATATGAGTGAGACAGGGAAATCATTGAGAAAATTGTGAAAGAGGTACTAGATGAAAATATTCCAGGTTTTATAAAGAATGAAAATATCCACATTAAAAAGATCAGCAAACACCAAATAGACTATCCACTTCCTCTCTAAAAAAAAAAAAAAAGACATATAGTCAAATTCTCCAAAATAAAAGATAAGAATACTAAAAGCACCATAAGAAAAAGAGTCACTTTCAAAAGAAAAGCAAATAGATTATGTTGTGATTTTTCAGTGGAAGCCATGTGAGCAAGAAGAAAATGGGTTGGCATATACAGAGAGTTGAAAGAAAACAATTGCCAACTGAGGATCCTTTGCCCAGTAAAGCTCTCCAACAAACATGAAAGAAAAATCGCATCCTTTGTAGAGAAGAAGGAACTTAATAAATTTGTGAAAACAAGATTAAATCATCAAGACCTTTTAAAGAAAGTCCTTTACAAAGAGATAACAAAGGAAAATGGATAGACTATAGTAATAAGAAACAACAACAACAAAAGAAAAAACAAAAAAATGGCAAAGATAAAACCCGGTCTGTAAATAATCACACTTAATGTGAATGGACTAAATGCACCACTCAAGAGGAAAAGAGTGGAAGAATGAATAATAAAACAAAGTTCATCACTATGTTGTCTACAAGAGACAAATCTAAAAAATGAAGAGAAAAATAGACTCAAAAATCAAAGGCTGGAATAAAATAAACCAATCCAATGACATTCACAAAAAAGCAGCATTGTCAATAATAATCACTGATAAAACAGACTTCAGAATGAAAACCACCATATAAGATAAGGAAGAGCACTATATAATGATTAAAGTCACAGTACATTAGGAAGACATACCATTAGTCAACATCTATGCACCAAATGATAGATCAACTAAATACATAAATCACTTGTTAACAGAATTGAATAAAGAAATAAACAGCACCAAAATAGAAGTAGGATACACATAACTCTCTCCAAAGGATGTTGCTGTTGTTGTTAAGTGCTGTTGAGTCATAGATGTCTCATAGCAACACTATGAATGAAAGACCTGAACGATTGTATAACTTTCATCATTTCTCCAAGTTCATAGAGTTTCGGGAGGCAAGCTATTTCAGAAGTGGATGCCACTCCTGTTCCCAAGCTTGTTTTAATCGGGGAACTCCACCAAACACTGTCCACCATGGGTAACCATTATCACATTTGATGCATCAGTGTCACAGTGTTCAGCATCACAGCAACCACAAGTACCTCTGTACAGCAAATGGACATATCAGTGCTATACAACATAGAAGAATGTTTGACCAAAAACAAAAGCAAGTCTGAGATCCACAAATTAAAATTACCCACCTTTGACTTGGTAGCATAACTTTCTATCTACCGGGCCCACAGAGCTCTCTCTAGGTTGGTATTGTTGTTGTTAAATGTTGTCAAGTCATAGATGACTCATAGCAACCCTAACAACAAAAGACCTGAACAATTGTATAACTTTCATCAGTTCTACAAGTTCATAGAGTTCCCAGAGGATAAAGCTTGTAAAACCACCAATATGGAAGCTAAATAACACTCTGATAGATCACAAATAAGTTATAGAGTAATTAAAGAAAAATTTAAAAGTTATTTGCAACAAATGATAATGAAAATATAGTGTACAAAAACCTGTGGGATGTAGCTAAGGCTACGTCCTCAGGGCAGCAGTTCATAACAATAGAAAAGCACATAAAAAAAGGAAGAAAGAAGCAAAACTAGTCATCTAGCTCAAAACCATCATCAAATAGAAAAAGAACAACAATCAAAGCCAACAGCTTCTAGAAGAAAGGAAATTATAAGGACAAGAGCTGAAATCAATGAGATAAAAAAACAGAAGATAAAAAGTGTCAGTAAAATTGACAAACCACTAGCAAAACTAACAAAACTAAAAAAGGAGAAGACAGAAACAAATCAATTAAGGAATGATAGAGATGACATCACAACAAAATCGGAGGAAATTGAATCTACAATATCAGTATATTATGAAAATATATACTCTGAAAAATTTGAAAACCTAGAGAAAATGGGAAATTTCCTTGAAATTCATACCTTACCCAAATTGACGTGGACAAAGGTACAACACTTGAACAGACCCATAACAAAATAAGAAATTGAGCAGGTCTTAAAAAGACTCCCCCCCCACCACACACACACACACACACACACACACACAAATCTTTGACCAGATGGCTTCATGGATGAATTTTACCAAACACTCAGAGAAGATTTATTATCAATCATACTTAAATTGTTTAAAAAAAATAGAAAAAGAAGGAACTCTTGCAGAGGCATTTTATGAATGAAGCAAGCATAACTCCACCTCTAAAAACAGGTGAAGATATTACCATAAAAGAAAACTACAGAGTAATATCTTTCATGAACATAGATGCAAAAATCCTTTACAAATGCATGGCAATAGAATCCAAAAGCAAATAAAAAAATAATTCATTATGACCAAAAGGAATTCATAACAATTATACAAGGATGATTCAACATAAGAAAAACAATCAACATAGTTCACCATGTTAACAAAGCAAGTAACAAATAACCATATTAATTTAGCAATTGATGCAGAAAAGGCATTTGACAAAATTCAACACCCCTTTCTGATTGAGACACTCAGTAAAATTTAACAGAAGGGAATTTGCTCTTCATAGTAAAAAGCATATTTGCAAAACCATGAGCCAGTATCATTCTCAATGGTCAAAGTCTAGAAACATTTTCTTTCCGAAAAGAGACTCAACAAGGATGTCTAGTGCCACCACTTCTATTAAATATTGTATTGGGAATAGTTCCTAAGACAATATGATAAAAGAAGGAAATAAAAGGCAACTAGACAGGCAAACATATGGTTAAACTCTTACTATGTGCAGATGATATGACAGTATACAAAGACCAAGAACTCAACAAAAAAAAATGTTTGAGCTAGACCAGTTTAGTGGAGTTGCAAGTAACAAGATTAATATCCAAAAACCAGTGGAGTTCCTCTACAATAACAAAGATAACTCCGAGAAGGAAACCAAGATACTAATTTACAATAGCCAACCACAAACAGAGATACTTGGGCATAAACCTAACTAGACACACAAAAACTTGTACAAAGATAAGTATAGACCATTCTAGCAAGACATTAAAAGACCTAGATAACTGGAAAAACATGCCCTGTTCATGGATAAGAAGACTCAATATTGTGAAAATGACTATCCCACCAAAAGCAATCTACATGCACAATGCAATCCCAAAACAGAAACCATATTCATTTTTCAAGGAGATCAAAAGGGAAATTGTCAAGTTTAATTTGGAGAGAAAAGAGACCCTGAATATGCAAAGCACTTCTGAAAAACAAAAATGAAGTAGGAAGTATAACACTCCCTGACCTCAAAACTTACACAGTAGTAATAACCAAAACAGCATGGCTCTGGTACAATAACAGGCACATAAACCAATAGAATAGAATTGAGAACCCAGAAATGGACCCATCAATCTATGGTCAACTAATATTAGACAAGGGAAAAT
This sequence comes from Elephantulus edwardii, assembly GCF_000299155.1. Taxonomy (NCBI): domain Eukaryota; kingdom Metazoa; phylum Chordata; class Mammalia; order Macroscelidea; family Macroscelididae; genus Elephantulus; species Elephantulus edwardii. Next base: position 10,086,288 of record NW_006399873.1, read on the forward strand.
GACAACCTCTTCAACAAATAGTGTTGGCAAAACTGGACTGTTAATTGCAGAAAGCTGAAACAGGATCCAAATCTCACACCACACACACACAAAAAAACAACTTAAGGTGGATAAGAGACCTTAGAGTAAAGTCCCAAACCATAAAGTTCATAAGGGACAAACTGGGATCAAGCTTAGAAGGCCTAGTCTATGGTATAAAGAGATTGGAAAACACAGCCAGAAATGCACATTCTGGAGAAGATAAAATTGAAAAATGAGACTTCCTAAAGATTAAGCCTCTGTGTTCATCAAAAACTTTTCCAACAGAGGGAAAAGAAAAACTACCAAAAGGGAACAAACATTTGGCAACACCATCTCAGACAAGGGTCTCAACAAAAGTATGCAGATTATGTCTGTGCTTCTGGGGAGGGAGACTGATAACATAATTACAAAATGGGCAAAAAACATATACAGACTTTTCACAGAGGAAGACATTCAGGTTGCCAGCAGACAAATGGAAAAAAAATAAAGCTCAGAATCACTTGCTATCAGAGATACAAATCAAAAGCACAATGAGATACCATCTCACCCTTAGTAGCAGTAACAATATTTAGTAGGGCAGCAAGCCATAAATGTTGGAGAGGATATGGAGAAGTGGGCACTTTCATACACTGTTGGGATTGTAAAATGGTGAAACCATTCTGGAAGTTTGGCATTTCCTCAAAAAGTTGGACATAGAAATTCCAATATGACTCAACTATTCTACTACTAGGATATACCTCAAGGAAATTAGAGAAATGGAGATTTGTACATCAGTGTTCATGGCAGCATTATTCACCATCACAAGAATGTGGAAACAGCCTAAAGGTCTGACCATAACTGAAAGAATTGATAAATTATGGTCCATTCACATAACGGAATACTATGAAGCACTCAAGACCACTGATTTTGAAAAATATCACATGACTTGGGAGAGACTAGAGAGCATTATATTGAGTGAACGAACTCAGTCTCTTAAGGAAAAATACTGAATAAAATCATTACTATTAAAATAGAATGGTAACTAGTAAAATATGTATGGTGGCCCAAGGGGGAAAGGACTGTGACAGAGAAATGAGGATGTGTAGGAGTGAAACCACAAGGTTGCACAATTTAGTTGGTAGAGGGAGTGGGGGAAGGAAATGGGAAAGATTTGGTTGAAAAGACAAGGTAATGATGGACAATATCCAATGCTGATTAATTTTATAAATCATAATGTACTTGATTGTGCTCATGCAAAATACGTACTTGGATCAGGGAGCAGTCCTCTGAACAGAGCAAGGAAACATTGAATAGTTCAAAATCAGGAAAGGAGTGTGTCAAGGATGCATCCCATCTCCATGCCTTTTCAATCTATATGCAGAACATATCATTTGGGAGACTTGGTGCTATGAAGAGGAATGTGGCATCAGAATTGAAAGACTCATCAACAACCTACGTTATGCAGATGACACAACTTTGTTTGCTGAAACTGAGGAGGACCTGAAGGATTTGCTACAGAAGGTTAAGGTCTGTAGTCTGCAATAAGGACTGTAGTCTGCAATATGGATTGAAACTCAAGATCAAGAAGACAAAGATTCTCACTACTGGACCAATTGGCAGCTTATGGTAGATGGAGAAAAGATTGAGGTTGTTAAAAATTACAGCTTGCTTGGCTTCACAATCAACACTCTTGGCACCAGCAGTCAGGAAATCAAAAGATTAATTGCACTAGGAAAATCTGCTGTCAAGGATCTCTCCAGAGTACTGAGAAGCAACGATGTCAGTCTACAGGCTAAGGATCACCTGATACAGGCCATAGTCTTTGTAATTACTTGCTATGCACCTGAAAAGTAGACAATGATTAAGAATGATAGAAAAAGAATTTATGCCTTTGAGTTGTGGTTCTGAGGAATTTTGAACATACCATGGACCTCCAAGAAAACAAATAAGTCTGTTTTGGAGAGGGTGAAACCAAGTTTCTCTTTGGAGGCTAGGATTTTGAAGCTCTGTCTCACATACTTTGGGAATGTGGCCACAGGGAGTCGGTCCTTAGAGAAGGGCATCATGCTTTTAAGGATGGAGGGACAGTGTAAAAGAGAAAAAACCCAGATGAGATGGATTGATACAGTAATCTGAGGCAATAGGAGTAGGTGTATCAGGGTCAGTGAGACTGGCTCAGGAAAGAGCAGGCTTCAGAGTTATTGTATATAGGGTCATTATGACTTACAGGAAACTCGAGGTCACATTATAACAGAAATGCATGAGAAAGATTGTATGAAACACAATATAAATGAGGACTAGTGTGAAACACAATGTGTACCAACTTTCTAAGCAAACCAATATACATAATAAAATCAATGTATCATACATGGATGAAATAAAAAATATATGAATTTTTACATGAAAATAAACATTTTAAGAGTAATATATTTTAATCATAGGACTTGTATGTATGGGCATTTAATAAATGGTGTAAAGCTAGACTTGTGAAGATATCAGACACCGAATTTTAATAAATATTTATTGGTGCTTGATGTGACTACATATGTTTTTAAATCAATACACACTTTCAATGTGAAGCTTGTTCAGAGACGAAGTGAGTAATTTGGGAGACCAGTTAAAATGCTGTTACAGAAGTCTAGAAATAAATGGATCTTAGACTAGTACCAGAAAATGGTCCTGAAAATTTATGACAGTTAAAATAAAGAGATGTGGATGAAGAATGATGGCCGAGGATAGAACAGGGTTCAGCTCTGTTATTCAAAGGGTTGCTATGACTCCTATTTAACTCAGTGGCACCCAATATCAACAATATTATAATGAGAGAGATCAACACATAGTTTACTTCACCTTATCATTCAACTAATTAAAATTCTTCAATTTACTTTGTGCTACTCATGAAAGGTAAAATTTATACCTAAATGTCCTCTGTGATCATTAGATGCATAGCCTGTATAGTTACCTAGATTTACAATCCATCTATGGTATTCTTTTTTCAATATTTTCAACTGTACTCTGTCAATATTCCAAATTCTATAAAGGTTATTTGTGTATTTGTTATATATACTCTCTTTTCATTGGAAAGTAGCCTTTCAGCCTTCAAGTATAAACAAGCATTTTCAGATTCCAAAGATAATTATTTTTGTTTACAATGAGATTCAATGCCCTTTGCATATCACATTGCTTGATTCTATTTTTGCTTTCTAGCTCATCCACTCTACACTAATAATTTAAGGAAAAAGTCTTCAGCCATGTTTCTTTATTCTGCAAACTTTTCAACTATCTGTTTTATTTGTTGTTCCTCCACCATTAACATATACTTGCAGTCCTTAAAGTTACTATCTAATATTTTACTTTGCATACGTATTGCTTTTGTTGTTCATTGTTGTTGTTGTTATGTGCCGTCGAGTCATTTGCGACTCATAGCGACCCTATGTACAACAGCCCTAAACCCTGCTCTGTCCTGTGCCAATCTCATTGCCTCTGACACACCCATCCCGATTACCCCAGTCACTGAATCAATCCACCTGCTAGAGAGTTTTCCCCTCCTGCGCTGTCCCTCTACTCTACCCAGCATGATGTCCCGCTCCAAAGACCTGTCTCTCCTTGCAACATGTCCAAAGTACGTCAGACGTAGCCCCAGAATCCTTGCCTCCAAGGAGTAGCCTGGTTTAACTCTCTCTACGATGAATCTGTTTGTTTTCTTGGCAGTCCATGGAACATTCAATACTCTTCTCCAGCACCACAGCTCTAAGGCGTCAATTCTCCTTCTGTCCTCCCTAGTCATTGTCCAGTTCTCTGATGCATAACAAGTGATTGCAAAGACCATGGCCTGTATCAGGCAAACCTTCGTCTCCAAAGAGACACCGTTGCTCTCGAGTTCTTTAGAGAGGTCCCTAACAGCAGACTTTCCCATCGCAGTACATTTTTTGATTTCTTGGCTGCTGGTGCCAAGAGTGCTGACTGTGGAGCTGAGCAAACTGAAGCTGTGAACAATCTCAATCTCTTCGTCATCCATCCTGATGCTACCAATTGGTCCAGTGGTGAGAATCTTTGTCTTCTTGACATTGAGCCTCAGTCCATACTGAAGACTGCAGTCCTCGACCCTCTGCAGTAAGTGCATGAGGTCCTCCTCAGTTTCAGCGAGCAAATATTGTTGATTAGTAAATATTAACTCATAATTGACTCCTTGTGTAAAAAGCACAAGAGTTCCATAGCGTTTTCAAAGCTGTAACTTCTCAGAAGCAGGTCATCAGGCCTGAGTGGATTCAAACACCTGATCTTTTGACTAGCTATAGATCACTTAACTATTTGCACCACATCCATTCTTCGCAGTAAAAAAGAGTATTGTTTTGAATTTGTCTATTTTGAAAAAGAAATAATAAAATTTTATTTGAAAGTTTGAACATAAAATATAGTTTACATTAAATATGAAAATTTTATATCATCTTTGCAGTAGGGTGATTTCTAAATAATATGTTTTCTTTTAGGATAGAATATTGTGTGATGTCTCTAAATTACTGAAATGTATAGTGCCTGAGAAGATGAAATGCTGGAACAAAATATGGAGAGGAGTCCAAGAAAATTACAGTTGAGTATAGGTAACATAAAATATTTGTGTAAATATATTTCACATTCTGCACTAAAATCATAGTGTACACTTTACTAATGACTGTCCCAGAGGGACTTATGGGAATAAACTGGAATATTTTATTTGGCCCTAAATAAATTTTAATAAGGCAAAAATGTAATAAATTAGCAAGTCTATCTAATAAGATGTAAAATTATTCAATTACTGACTCACTAACTCATTGCCCTCAATTTGAAACCAACTCACAGCTGACCCTCCAGCAAGTTTCACAGACTGCTTATCACATAAAGGGAAATTACCCATGTTACTCTAACATAGTCCCTGGAGATTCACACTGCCAGAGAGGTGTAGCTTTGGGGGTTAGTACTGCAAACCCTGCAGACTATGTCACCAAAGTTCCAAAATTCAAAGTTGTGAAAAAAATACAATACTCTCAGAGCTCCATGATTTAAGGTGGTGAGTAAAAATAAGACACTCCCTTGCCATTAGGCACCATATAGGAAAGTAATTCCCCTTCTCATGCCATTTGACCTCTACTTTTCAGTTTATCAGCATGTATTTTCAAACGGAATTATTTTCAGAAAAGGCTTAGCTCACTAATATCACTAGTAAGAGTTCTCAGTGTTATTAGGAAGAATATATTACATAAAGGCTAATATGTAAAAACTATCTTTTCCTGAGAATAGGCTGTTAGAATCTTGATCTTTATATTCAGAGAAACTAACTTTTGTAGTTTCTGGCCTACAAAAGACTTCTTCATATGTTGTTGATATGCATTATCAAGTTAGAAATGACTCAAAGCTGAACTGGTAGGTTTTGTCCCATGGAGTAGTTAGTGAATTTGAACCTCATGCCTTTGGATTGGCAGCACAACTCCTTACCAATAAACTATAAGAGCTTCTTGACTTTTCCCATATAGTTTAGTCTAACTGCATTCAGAGAAATTTCACAGTAAGAGTAATATACTTAGTTGATATGGGTTAAAAATATTCAGAAAATTACCTAAGGTTACTATTATTAAAATAACATATAAAATGCATACCCTAAACTCTCACAGTAACTCAATCATTGCTGTTGATTTGGAAAAGACTCAAAGTTGATCCTCCTTTGGGTTTTTGAGGCTGTAAATTCTAAGAAATGAAAAAAAAAAACCAAAAAAAATAAAAAAAATTCCAAGAAATGAGACTGTCACTTTCTCCAATGGAGCCTTCAACAGGTGCTTTCAAATCTCTGAAACATGGTATGTCAAATTATATCTCTACATATGTCAGAGAGTTTAAATTACACACAAAAAGGAGCCTTTCTTTATCCTATGAAGTGGTGCATTTGAACTACCTGAAATACAAGCTTTTTGATTAATAGCCAACTCCTTATAGGCTATGCCACCAGAGTTATTAGGTGCCCTCAAATTGAGTATGACTCATAGCAACCCTCTGAACAAAAGATCTGAACGTTGTTCTTCCCTGTGCCATTCTCATAATATCTGAAATACTCAAATCCATTGCTGCAGTGACTGTGTCTATCCAGCTGTTTCAGGATCTTCACCTCTTTTGCCTACCCTCCAAATTTCAAAGCATGATGTCTTTTTCCAAGAAATAGCCTCTCCTGACAATATGTCCAAAGTATGTGAAGTGAAGCTTTGTTATCTTTGCCTCCAAGGAGCATTCATTCTAGCAGAACTTTCTCCAACATATATTTGTTTATTCTTTTGGCAGTCTATGAGATAAGTACTCTTCTCCAACACTACAACTCAAATGCATCCATTCTGTTCTGTCATCATGTTATTTATAATATGTGGTGTTGTTGTTATGTGCCATCGAGTCGCTTGCAACTCATAGCGAGCCTATGTACAAGAGCTCTAGATGTTGTTCTATCCTGTGTCAACCTAGCCATCTCAAATGCACTTATTCTTACCGCTCCAGTCACAGAATCGATCCATCTCACCAAAGGTCTTCCTCTCCTTCGCCTCCCCTCCACTCTTCCAAACATGATGTCCCTCTCCAAGGACCAGTCCCTCCTTGCAACTTGCCCAAAATATGTCAGACAAAGCTTCAGAATCCTTGACTCCAAGGAACACTCTGTTTTCACCCTCTCCGGGACAAACTTGTTTGTTCTCCTAGCAATCCATGGTATATTCAACACTTCTCTAGCACCACAGTTCAAAGGCATCAATCCTCTTTCTATCAACCTTATTCACTGTCCAACTCTCTGATGCATAGCACATAATTGCAAAGACTATAGCCCGGATCAGGTGCACCTTAGTCTCCAACCTGACATCGTTGCTCTTTAGTACTCTTGAGAGGTCCCTCATAGCCAACTTTCCCAATGCAATTCATCTCCTTATTTCCTGGCTGCTGTTACCAAGAGTGTTGACTGTGGAGCCAAGTAAATTAAAACTGTTAACTATCTCAATCTCTTCACCATCCATGCTGATGCTGCCAATTTGCCCAGTGGTTAGAATCTTTGTTTTCTTGACATTTAGCTTCAGTCCATATAGGAGGCTGTAGTCCTTGATCTTCTGCAGCAAGTGCCTCAGGTCCTCCTTAGTTTCAGCAAGCAGGGTTGTGTCATCTGAATAACGCAGGTTGTTGATGATTCTTCCACCAATCCTGATGCCACATTCCTCTTCGGATAGCCCAGCATCTCGGATGATCTGTTCTGCATACAGATTAAAAAGGTATGGAGACAGAGTGCATCCTTGATGAACCCCCTTCTTGATTTTGAACCATGTAGTGTCTCCTTGCTCTGTTCTGACAACTGCCTCTTGGTCCAAGTATAAGTTTCGCATTAGCACAATCAAATGTTCTGGGATTCCTATTCTTTTTAGAGTCAGCCACAGCTTGTTGTGATCCACACAGTCAAAAGCCTTTGCATAGTCAATGAAGCACAGATAGACATTGTATCAGTTAGAAGAGGCAAAATAAAGTCAAATTTCAACCCTCTGGAGTCGGAAGACTTCAGAAAAGAATCTTCCAAAATCTTATTTTTAAGTTTTTGCTTTCAAAACATGGTGATACATCAGTTGTTAACTATACAAATACTATGAAAGAATAGATAGTTGTATGGAGAAAATTGGCATAGCCATTTTCAAAGGAGTAAGATTTAAAACAGGATTGGATGATTCTGTGTTTCTCTCATAGAACATTTGAATTATTATCTGTCTTAATTGACAAATTATTCATGCATTTTATCTTTAACTAACAGGATGGGACCATTTCCCAATAATTGTAGGGTAAGCAGATATCTTTTTCTTTTCAAATAATTATTAGACGTCAAATCAGATGAATATTTTGAAAAGTGTTTCATCTATTAATTGTTTGGAAAACAATATCAATTTATATAGCCACTACAATGGACTTACTCTACGATGCAGGCCTCATTTCTAGGGTATAAGCAAACTTTCCTCACAGTTCTAAATGAAGGCACAGTCTCAGATAAAAACCATAGAGAGCGTAAAGAGAAAGAATAGGAGAGAAAAAAAATAAAACAAATCCTGAAATAATTCTGAAATTCAAAGACTCCTAGTGCTTCACTTTCACTGATTGGGTGGGATTTTGGAAGGGTGGGTTAGTTTAGAGGGTTTTCTTCTTTTTTTCCCCAATGCCTTTACAGTTCTGCAATCACAATAGCCCTTTAGTGGGATGCTAAATTAAGAGGCATTTTGTTTGTATTGTTAGCAGCTAGATCGAAACAGTCACAGAGAAATGTTTTATTATACTGAAGGAAGGGTTCTTTTAATAAGGCTCTTAGGAGACTGAGTTTTAATGACGCTTAACACAATGTTTTAAACCACACACCACATCTACATGTTATTTCTTGTTAAATGTTGGTTATTAAACAGCAGGCTGGCTCCAGATTGCCTGCAGAGGATAGTTAGGGTTGGCTGATACATCTCTGACTATTTGAATTGTTGATGGAGTGGGAAGCATTGTTTTCATTTAAAGGATTTTACATTTTAACATCTGCAGAGTACAACAGTATATATTATTACCCTGTGTGCTTTTACACAATATGGTGAAGAGTTAAGACCAATTAAGTGCAATTGCAAATTTCAGTGTCTTTTAAAATTTTGTGGCCTCATCCAAATTTAGCATATTTAAACCCAAAAAGTTCCCTTACTGCTTAAACTAAGAATCTTTGTAGTGAAATTGGTGTTTAAAACTATAGGCCAAAATGTGTTATAGAGGAGCAAGTAAGGGAAATAAAAGCCTGAATGTGCCTCAAGGAGAAATGTAGGCTATAAACCAAGAGGTGCTCATAAATAACCTTTTTAAACATTTAAATGCTTGTTGTTGTTGTTGAGAACCGTCAACTCAGAATCAACCAATAGCGACCTTCTGCTGGGTTTTCAGAAACAGGATTCTATGAAGGGAAATTGCCCATCCATTTCCCATTTAGCAACTGGTAGATTCTATGAGCTCATTATTCTTCAGGGCTACATAGTATCCTATTGTGTGAACGTACCATAGTTTTTCCTACCCATTTTGTTATTGATGGGCACTTGGGTTGTTGCCATCTCTTTGCTATTGTGAATAATGCAGCAACACACATGGGTGTGCATACATCTGTTTGGATGGTGGTTCTGTTTTCTTTAGGGTATATTGCCAGCAGTGCAATTACTGGGTCAAATGGTATTTCCATTTACAACTTTTTGATGAAGTGTCAAACCACCATCCACAATAGTTAAACCAATTTACACTCCCACCAGCAGTGAATAAAGGTTCCAATGTTTCACCCTTACCGGCATTTGCTGTTTACTGCTCTCCTGAAATTTGCTATTATTGCTTGGAGTGAGATGATATCTCAAAGTTGCTTTTATTTACAACTCTCTGATAGCACAAGCTTTTGGGATTTCAGTGCAAGTTCTTACAATTAGGCCACCAGAGCTCCCTACCTAGAACCTTAGCTTTTTAAAATTAAAAAGTAACAAGAACACTCATTGTTTTGTTGGACGTTTGCTTTGTTTTCTGTTTGTTTTTGTTGTTGTTGTTGTTTTTTCCATAAGGAACCCTGGAAGACTAGTGGCTAAAAAGTTTGGCTGTTAACCAAAAGGTTGGTGATTCAAGCCCATCGGATACTATTTGGGGGAAGATGAAAAGTCCATTCCCCTTATTATTACAGCCAAGGATGCCCTGTGGCAGTTTTACTTGGTTCATAAGTGTTGCTCTGAGTCAGAACTAACTCAATGATTTTGGCTTGGGCATTTAGAGCTATTCTCATCACAATTAATGGTAGATAAGCTTCTTGCACTTTATGTAAATCCTAGGAAGGACAGTGATTTAGCTGGGGCAAGGATAGTGCTTGGAATCAGAAAGCTAATTATGTCCAATTTTCAAATGTTTACTTTCAACATTAAATGTATATAGAGTACTTCCTCCTATATATTTTATTTTTGAATTCTGCTTGCAAGATGTTTTATCTTTTCTTTTTCTTCTTTATATATATACTGGTGATAAACATACATGTAATAAAAACAGTTGCAAAAATAATGATTTTTACATTTTTCATATGTGCCTTTAAGTGGTATTCACTTATATTCACAATATATTTCAACAATAATCTGTTCCAACATTATTATAAGAATCTTTGTTACAGAAACTCAATGTTCCATAAGTTTTTCTATTGAATCACTTACTTCCTTGCAACCAATGTCCAAAGACAGTAAGGTTGTGCACAATATTTGGGAGAGATCTCCATTCTGAAAAGACCTGTAAAAATAATGATTATCTCTTTTGTAGATAATCTTGCAGAAAGCATTATTTAACTTAAGGTCACACATTCAGTTTTCCTTCCCTGCTTCATCTCATGATAGTCATGGTAAGATTTTAAGAGATAAGAACCTGATGTGAATCCAGATGGAAAACAGAACTGTAGTGCATATCAGTGATGTCCAATAACAGTTTGTGTTGGCTCTTTTCATAACCTTAAGGCTAAAAGAGGAGGGCTTTTCTTTGTTATAAAAACTTCAGTGCTAAACTTTATCAAAAGAACTACAAGTTCAAAACTTGAGCAGCACTATCCTAGACTATAATGAAAGAATGCCAAAACTTTAATATAGCCCAGAAAATATTATGTAAAGCTGTAAACATTAAGTAAAGATTGCTGGGAAGAAGAAGAGGCAAATTATTGATTTAAGTCCAAAGCAAAGCAAAAGGAGTTTTCACTGTCTACATATTATGCAGGTTATTTCATGAATCCTGGAAGTTTCAGAGAGTTTGGAGATTAAAGTGTGTGTGCGTGCCTAGATTCTTCAAAAACTGTTTCCTCCCACTCAGCATCAGATGATATGATGTTGTTGAAGATAAAGTCTGGAAAACCTTACCTTGACAGTGTACATGAATATCTAGTTGCCAGCTCCATCAGTATCGTCAGGTATGTTCCAAAACTATGAGGAGTTCTCCATTCCCACCTTCAATACAAAATTCAAATGGCATTGAGTCCTAGTGTTTCCATGAGGGTGTACATGATTCACATAGGACTCTCGATTTTGATGTTGTATCTAAAATCTTTTGAAAGAATTAGAAAATGAACTCCATGTACTACAATTCTACTTCTTTTATATACCCTTCTTGAGGATGAGTCGCCTTTTCTCAGAAGCAGGAATTATGAAATGTATACTATATTCATTGTAGAGGAGAATTAAAATAAAAATTATCTTAAAAATGAACAATGGTGTGTAAATACAAGTAAAATCAGCTACTCTGGGTAACTAATATTAGAGTTATACTTTAAAGACTTTTTAACAGATGATATTTTTTGAGAGTAGACCTCCAGGATCTTTTTCAGAGGCATGTCTGGGTGACTTTGAACGTCTATCCTTTCATTCAGCAACCAAGTACATTGCACATTTGTGTCACTCTGGGGACACAAAAAGTTAAGTAAAGTGCTCAAGTCCTATGTAAAAGAATGATTTTTACTTTTTAATGTGGCCCAACTACTACAAAGGTCCAAAATATATAGGAAATCTAGTTTGGGTGGGTTTTTTTTTTCATTTATTGAGATTTTAATGAAAGTTTATAGAGAATTTAAGATTTCCATTCATTCATTGTTGCACATTTTCCTCCCTGCCCACTTCTCCCCCAGTTCGCTTTTCTCTTTGAAAAGAAAAAAAAAATGTATTTCCTTGCTATACAACCTCCCTTCTCCTCCAGTCAAATTTAGTATGCAGCTCTTATTCTGGTCTCCTATCATGCAAATAATACCTAATCATATATTCCCTCCAAACAGTTCTATCCCTCATCTGTTTAAATGCAATGTGTATTATTTATCCCCCCTCTTTTTGTTTTCCCCCAATTCTGATGTCAGTCCTGTTTTATAACAGTGGCACTATGCAGCATTTGACCTTTTGTGACTGAGATATTTCACTCAGCATAATGTCCTTCAAGGTCATTAGTTCCTTGTTTTTCAATGCAGCATAGTATTCCATTATGTGAATACACCAGAGCTCCTCTATCCATTCATTTGTTGATGGGTACCTGGGTTGTTTCCAGCTCTTGACTACTGCGAACAAAGCATCAATCAATACGGGCGTACATATATCTGCTTGGGTGGTGGTTATGGTCTCTTTTGGGTATATTTCCAATAGTGGAATTGCCGGTCAAGTGGTAGTTCTATTTCAAACATTTTGAGAAAGTGTCATACTGCCTTCCATAAGGGTTGCACAATTTTACACTCCCACCAAGAGTGAAAAATTGTTCCATTTTTCCCCCCCACAACCTCGTCAGCATTTGTTGTTTTCTACTCTGTTGAATTTTGCTATTACTACTGGGGTAAGATGATATAGCTGTTTTGATTTGCATCTCTCTTAGAGCTAGGGATTTTGAACATTTCTTCATGTGTTTGTTGGCCATCTGACTGTCTTCTTTGGTGAAGTGTCTGTTCATATCCTGTGCCCATTTTTCAATCGGGTTGTTTACCTTTGTCTTCTTGTAGTACTCGAGTATTCTAGATATAAATCCCTTATCAGACACGTCATTACCAAATATTTTTTTCTGAATCTGTGGCTTTCCTTGTTACCCTGTTGGAAAAGTTTTTGGATGTGTACAGGGATTTGACTCTTAGAATGTCCAATTTATCTATTTTTATCCTCTTCTGGTTTTAGGTTTTTCAGAATGCTTGAAAAACTGTTCATGTTTTGGACTAGGACAACTAGAGTTCTTCTAAGCTTTTCCCTAATGAAATTTGTGGTCCTTGGTTTTAGTCCTAGGTCCTTGATCAGCTTTGAGTTGGTTTTTGTGTACGGTGTGAGATGCAGGTCTTGCTTGAGTATTCTGCAGATAGATTTCCAATTTTGCCAAAACCATTTGTTAAAAAGACTGTCCTTTCTCTATTCAACCAATTTCATGTCTTGGTCAAAAATCAGTTGTCCATAGGTAGATGGGCTGATATCTGGATATAAGTCCCTTATCTGATATGTCATTACAAAATACTTTTCCCCAGTCTATGGTTTCCCTTTTTACCCTACTGGAGAAGTTTTTGGATGTGCATAGGGATTTGATTCTTAGAAGGTCCCATTCATCTGTTTTATCTTCTCCTGGTTGTAGGTTTTTCAGGATACTTTGAAGACTGTTTATATTGTGGATTAGGACTTGTAGTTTTGTGACTTTTTCAAAGAACTAACTCTTTAGTTTTGTTGATGGGTTCAATTATTTTTCTATTTTATATTTCAATTATTTCTGCCCCAATTTTTATAATTTCAATACTTAAAGGGGTTTTTTTCTGTTCTTTTTCAATTTGTTGGAGATATTGGGTGAGACAGTCTATGGTCATTTCTTTCCTGACTTTTGATGTGTTTGATTGTTGTTATAACTTGACCTCTGATTACTGATTTTGCTGTTCTCCAGATGTTTTGATAAGTGTTGTTTTCATTGTCATTTGTTTCAATAAACTTTTTAAATTCATTTTTTTTATTATAGTACCCACTAATGTTCAAGTAAGGTATTGTTCAGCTTCCAAATGTATGATTTTTTTCTCCTTTATCCTCTTATTATTGGTTTCTTATTTTGTAGCACTGTGGTTTGAGAAGTTGTTTTGTATTATTTACATGTTTTTAAATTTATTGATGCCCGCCTTTTTACCTAAATTGTGATCTATTCTGAAGAACGTTCCATGTACATTGGAGAAGGTATTCTGTGTTACGGTTTTGTTTTTCTGGGTTTTTTTTTGTTGTGTTTTTTTTTTGTGTGGGGGTGGGGGGGTGACCATTGTCATATAAATATCTATGAGATCAATTGGGAATATTGTGTTAATTCTTCAGTATCCTTGTGTGTTTCTTTCTGGTTGATCATTTCTTGAGAATGGTGTATTGAAGTATCCAACTACTATAGTGGTGCTGTCTATTTCCTTTTTTCCATTTTGTTAATATTTGTGTTATATATTTTTCAGTTCTATCATTTGGTGCATAGATATTTATTATTTTTATGTCCTCTTAGTCTAGCGACTTTTTAATCATTATGTAGTGACCTTCTTTGTCCTCTGTGATGATTTTGCCATTGTAATTTATTTTATCTGAGATTAATATCACTACTCTTGCTTTTTTCTGGTTGTCGTTTGCTTAGTATATTTTTTCCCACCCTTTTTATTTTAGTCTTTCATTATCCTCACTTTTCAGGTATGTCTCTTGTAGAAAGCATATTGATGGATTTTGGGGTTTTTATCCAATCTGCTACTCTTTTTCTCTTCAGAGGTGCATTTAAACCATTCACATTCAGTGTACTCATTGAGAGGCAAGTTTTTCTTTCTATCATTTTGTTGAGTTCCTTTTGGTGTTATTCCAAGTTACTTTGGTCCATTCTGCTTTCTGTGATACTTCTGTAAGAATGATATCCCTCAGTGTTTCCTGCAATTCTGGTCTTGTTTATACAAAGTCTCTGTACAGCAACGCACAGACCAGTGTTATACTACCTAGAAGAATGTTTGACAGGAAGACAATTTGAACCTGGCCCGAGGGCCACAGGCCCAAGGGCCCTTTGGGCTTAAGGCCACCTCCTGGTTCAAGACCTAGGCCCAGACTGGCTAGCCTCACTCCAGGGACAGAGCAAATCTGCACGTCAAACACATTACTGGAAAAGCAGTCAACTCAAAAAGCTTGCCACGATTCCTGCACTCCCACCACCATGCTCCTTCCTTCTGGCAAGGAGAGCTTCCCAAGAGCCTGGGAGCCTGGGAGGAGCCAGCCAAAACCAGGAACAACATGGCTGCTTCTTTCCCGGCTGCCTTGGGCTTAAGGCCACCTCCTGGTTCAAACCCTAGGCCCAGGCTGGCTAGCCTCACTCCAGGGATAGAGCAAACCTGCACATCAAACACATTCTCGGAAAAGCAGTTGACTCCAAAAGCTTGCCACAATTCCCGCACTCCCACCACCATGCTCCCCTTTATAGGTTACACTCTCTTTTTTCCTTACTTCTTCCTCTTATACTTGCTTCTGGCAAATTTGACTATGCTATGTCTTTGTGTTTTTTCTTTTGGACTCTATTTCATATGGTATTCACTCAGCTTCTTGAATATATATTCTCTCATTCTTCATTATGTCTGGGAAGTTTTCTTCTAGTAATTCTTCCAGAACTTTTTCAGTTCCTTTACTTGCTTCTTCCTGTTCTGGGATTCCAGTTTTGTGAATGTTATTTCTTTTGATGGTGTCCCACATTATTCTTAGGTTTTCTTCTTTTTCCTCCTTTTTGATTCTTCTTTATATTCTAGCAAATCAGTGGTGACAATTACATCTTCTATTTCATTGGTTCTTTGTTCCATCTTTTCACCTCTGTTCATGTGTCCCTCCATCATGTTGACAGCCTTTAAAACACTGGACCTCATATTTTTTATTGTAGTTTCTTGGGGTTGTTTTTGGTTTTTTGTTTTGTTTTGTTTTGATTTTTTTCAGAACCTCTAATGCCTCATTTGTTTTATCTGCAATTGTCTTAGATTGTTTTTATGGTTTTGTTTTTTGTTTTGTTTTGTTTTGATTTTTTTCAGAACCTCTAATGCCTCATTTGTTTTATCTGCAATTGTCTTAGATTGTTTTTATGGTTTTGTTTTTTGTTTTGTTTTGTTTTGGTTGTTTGTTTTTTTTAAATGCTCCTGGTTTTTGCTTAGTGTCTTGTAATTCTTCAAGTTTGTTTTTCACTCATTGAAAATATTCAGTCATTGTTATTTTAAATTCTCTGTCAGAAGCCTCTATTAGACTTTCTGGCTTCAGCAAATCCACTGATACTGAGTCACTTTTTGTGGGTGACATCTTGCTTTGGGCTTTTTTAGTGTATGAGGTAGAATTTTTCTTATGTGACATTGTTGTGGTAGAGTTGTTTATGTCTGAGGTGATAGAAGGTTCTTGATCTGAGGTCATGCTCCAGAAGTGGGTGGGGCAGCTAAGCTGCCTGTTTTTCTCTGTGAATGTCTGACCCAGGAGATGATTTGTTTCAGTTCTGGAGAGAAAAGGCCTGTGATAGCAGCCTCTTTTGTCAGACAACCATTGCAGCTAGGCCTGTAAAAGGCACTCTGGGTTAAAGTCAGTTAATTTATTGTATGTGAGGAGATGCAAGTCGGAGTATGGAGACAGACACACCGTGGGTGTGCATGTAGATTCATGCTGGGTGGGCACATGCACAGATGCATGTAGGACGGACGGACACACACACACACACACACACACACACACACACAATGGGCATGCACACTGATGCATACAGGGTAGATGTGTGCAAGGTCCTGAATGGACTACCAAAAAGCCTTGTTTTTCCACTTGAGAACTGAGTCTGCTGCCTCACTCGAGTTCCAGCGGTCTTACTCCCTTCTGCTTGAGCTTAAGAGGTCCTACATGGTCCAGCCAAGCAGCTGTGTTCCCCACAAAGTACCTCACTCAAATTCTAGCTGTTCTGCTCGCTCCCAGTTGGTTGGTGGGTTGGTCCCAGCTAGTAACTCTGGATCTGCATTGCTCTGGGTCAACATCACTCCAAATTCAGTTTGCTCTTTTTTGGAGGTGGTGCAAATTCAGCTTCTTCCTAGTTAACAGTCATTTGTGCATGTTGATGATGTGGTGGCTGCCGATGATGTGGCAGCCGTTGACAACACAGAAATCAAGTTTTTTTGAGAGTGGTAAACTTGCTCATCGTTTGATGATTTATGAAATCATTGTGTATGATTTTCTTAATGTTATTGTTTTGTTGTTAGATGCCATGTATGACACATAACATGTCTATGAACAATACATCAAAATCTCACCTATCTTACACTTTTCTCATAATCTGTCACTATTAAGTCCATTGTTCTAATCTCTGTTTCAATGAACCTTGTTGAATATTTCTCTCTCTTTCATTCACTCTCAATTTTAAGCATTTCATTTTTCATTTAATGACAACTCCTGAAACATACTAATTTTATTTGAGGCAAAGTTTCATAATCCTTGGTTCCGAGAAGCTTGTTGATCACACTTCTACCAGAACTGATTTGTTCTTTCAGTAGTTCATTCAATGCCATTTGTCAACACCACAATCAAAAGGCATAAATTCTTCTTCAGTCTTATTTATTGTTCAAATTTCAAACAAAAGGAAGTAACTGAAAATATCATGACTTGGGTCAAATTCACCTTAGTCTTTGTATTGATTTACTTGTTCTTTAGTACATCCGAGAAGCACATTTGTGAAATACAACACATTTTTTTTTATTTCTTGATTTTTGGGTGTTGATTGTAGATCCATGAATTTACGGTCAATTTCAATCTTCTCTTCATCTGTCTTGATGATGCCTATTGATCCTGGCTGTACTTTCTCCATTATATATATTTGTTATTTTGGCAATTCATGGGATATCTAGATCCCTTCTCCAAAATCACAATTCAAATGCATTAATTCATCTCCTGTCATGTTTTTTATTTGTGCATCACTTAGATATATTTTTGTTAAGTGCTGTCAAGTCCAATATGACTCATAGAACCCTATGAAGAACCAATCTGAACACTGTTCTATCTTGTGCCAACCACACACTTCCTGACACACAAGAGCTTACTGCAGCGATCACTTTGTCAGTCCACCTTATAGAGGGTCTTTCTCTTCTTCACTAACCTCCTACCCTTCCTAGCATCATGTCCTTGTCCAAAGAATAGCACCTTCTAGCAATATGCCCAAATTATATGAGGCAAAGCCTCAACATTGTTAATTCCAAAGAGCACTCCAGCTATACTCTATCAATAACATACCTGTTTTATTCTCTTGGCTGTCCAGAGGGTGTTCAGTGGTCTTCTAGAACAGCTCAAAGATTGTGGCAAGAGGGATATCATTGCTGATGTCAGATGGATATTGGCTTAAAGTAAAGAACACCAGAAGAATGCCTATTTGCGTTTTATTGACTATCCAGAGACACTTGACTGTGCAAATCATAACAAGTTGTGGATGAAATAAAGAATAATGGGAATCTCTGAGCATTTGATGGCGCTCGTGTGAAACCTAGACCTAGAACAGGAGGCTGTTGTGCAAATTGAGCAGGAGAGCATTGATGGTTTGAAACTGGGAAGGGTGTGCTTTAGGGTTGTATTCTCAATCCATACCTATTCAATCTGTATGCTGAACAAATTATCTCTATGAGGAGGAGTGTGGCATCAAGATCAGAGGGAGACTTATCAATAACCTATGTTACGCAGATGACACAACTACCTTGCTTGCTGAAAGTGAGGAGGACCTGAAGCACTTGTTGCAGAAGATCAAGGAATGAAGCCTCCAGTATGGACTGCATCTCAATGTCAAGAAAACAAAATATTCTTACCACCAGACCTATAGATAACATCAGGGTGGATGAAGAGGAGATTAAAACTGTCAAAAGCTTCATCTTGATTGGATCCACAATTAACACCCTTGGTATCATCAATTAGGAAATAAGGAGACACAATGCACTGGGAAAAATCTGTAGTTAGGGATCTCTCCAAATTATTGAGGAGTAATGATGTCAGTTTGAGGACTAATTTGTGTCTGATTCAAGCCATGGTCTTTCTGATCCCTTCATATGCATCTGAGAGTTGTACAATGAATCAGGATGACAGAAAACTAATAAAGCCTAATCATTCTTGTATCCAAAGAGCACTCCACCCACACCCTTTCCAAGGTATATTTATTTGATCTTTTGGCTGTCCATGTTCAGTGCTCTTCTCAATAAATGCCACAGCCCAAAGGCACCAATTCTTCTGTCATCATTATTCATTATCCAGTTCTCAAATGCATACCAAGTGATTGGAAAGAACATGGCCTGAATCAGATGAATCTTAGTCCTCAAACTGATAACCATATTTTGCTGTTGTTATGTGCTGTAGAGTCTTGTAACTCATAGCAACCCTGTGAACAATAGCTCTTAAGGCTGCCCTGTCCTGAAGCAATCTCATTGACTCAGACACACCTACTCCCAATGCTCTAGTTACTGTATCAATCCATCTCATTCAGGGTCTTCTTCTCCTATGCTGTCCCTCTATCCTTCCAAGCATGATTTATATCCTTCTCTAAGGACTGATTTCTTCCGGCCATGTGCCAACAGTATATGAGATGGAGCCTCAACATCCTATCCTCCAAGAAGAAACTTGCTTTCCCCCTCTCCAAGAGAGATTTATTTATTTCCTTGGTAGTTCATGGTACGTTTAAGATTCTTCTCCGGTACTACAACTCAAAGGGATCAATTCTTCCTCTGTTTTTCTTAGTCATTGTCCAGCTTTCTGATTCATAGCAAGCAATTGTGAAGACCATGACCTGGGTCAGGCACACCTTAGTCTCTAGAAGACATCGTTGCTATTTAGCACTCTGAAGAAGTCCCTGACAGCAGTTTTTCCCCAATGCAATTAATATTTTTATTTCCTGACTGCTGGTGCCAAGAGTACTGGTTGTGGAGCTGATAAATCTGGAAATGTTAACCTTAATCATTTTTCCAACCATTATGGTGTTGACAATTGGCCCAGTGGTGAGAATCTTTGTCTTCTTGATGTTGTGCCTCAATCTATACTGAAGACTACAGTTAAAAACCCTATGTACAATAAACCACATTTAAATTGCCATCATTGTAACCCTACAAATGACAGATCTGACACCATCTGACACCTGTCCTATCCTGTGTCACATTTATCATCTCTGACATACTCGAGCCTGCTGCAACAGTCATTGTGTCATTTCATCTGATTAAAGTCTTTCTCTTTTTCATTGACCCTCCACATTTCCAACCATGAAGTTCTTCCCTATGAAATAGCATCTCCTAGCCACATGCCCAAATTATATAAGGTGAGGCTTTATCATCTTGCTTCCAAAGGGCACTCTGCTTGCACTTTCCCTAAGACATATTTGTTTGTTCTTTTGGAAGTCCATTGATATTCAGTACTCTTCATCATCACCATAACTTAAAGGCATTAATTCTTCTTCAGTCATCATGGGCGATGGATAAGTTTATTTGGAAAAGAAAAAGACCCCCCCAAAAGCAAAGAACTTCTGAAAAACAAAAATGAAGTGGGAGGCATAGAACATTCTGATATCAACACCTACTGCACTGGTATAATAATCAAAACAGTATGGTACTGGTACAATAATAGGACATAAACAAATGAAACAAACAGAGAACCCAGAAATTAACCTATGTACAAACAGAGCCTTACCTGATCCTTCACCATCCTCCCTGCTTTCTCACTAACCTTACTAAAATCTATTCTAAACAATGATGTTTTCCTGCTCAAAATGAGCCAGTGGATTATATTTTCATCTCATATTGCTAAACATGGTATAAGGCATGAACGTATCTAGAAACTATTTTTTTCCTATTTTGCCTTGAGAGTCTAAGAATTCAACTTTTATCACTCATATAATTTTCTTGAAAAGGGGGGGCAAAAAAGAAAACTCTACTGTTTCTTAGATTGTAGTTATGTTTGCTTATAAAATATAACAATAAATATCAGGTTCAAAAGAAGAGATATTAAAAATATGACATAAAAATTATAAAAAAAGAATGCTCAGACAACAAATAGATGATCAAGATCACAGCATCACTAATGGAAGTGAAAAGAGATTTCAAGAAAGAATTATGTCCTACCATAAATTTATGCTGAAAATTCCAGCCCCTGTGTTCGTTTTTTGAAAGGAGAGTTTTTTCTTTAGTTGTATTAATGAGAACATGCTAATACATTATCATCCTTATACCTCATTACTTCTAAATTTAAAAAAGTTCACAATGAATACAAAGACAAGCATGAAGAGAAGACAGACACTAAAGTGTAACAAAGAAATGCCAAGGATTACTAATAAGAAAAGACCTTTCTCCAGAGGGTCTCCTTGAATTTAGACATCTTGTCTTCTGTGCACTGCAAAATAAATTCTTGTCTTTGTGGCTACTCACTTGTGGTATCCATGTTATGGAAGCACTACATAACTGAGAAGAGACTTTGGAAAAATAACAAGGCTATTAAAAACTAATGTATAAGGAAAGTTCTATATGTAAACTTAGAGGGTCAATATTATGCAAATTTTAAACTAATCTCAATTCTGCAAAATGCAAAGGCACATTTATCTGTCCCCAAGAAATGTCAAAAGAGTACATGAGCAGTGGTAAATTGCCTTATCCTTCACTTAAGGGTCATTCCAGAAAGAAGCTTATTTTTATGGTGAATTTTAATGTCTTTTCATTGAACATATGCCTTATTTTTTTTTATTTTCTACTAGTTTATTGAAAACTCGAATGCACTGTTTTTAAGAAAAATTTTTTTCAATTTCCCTCACCCGGTCCCATCAAATTGTACAACCTCATCTTCATCCCTCTGCTTCCAGTCTCTCCCACCCCTCTTGCATACTTATACTCATGCTATAGTAATGGTTTTATACAACATTTATCCTTATGAGACTGAGTTAGCTCACTCAGTGTAATGCTCTCCAGTTCTTCCCAAGTTGGATAATAATTTTAGAAATAATTTTAGAAAATTTTATGAAAATTA
>NW_006399873.1:10116789-10122752 GCF_000299155.1 Elephantulus edwardii
AAGGATTCTGAAGCTTCATCTGACATATTTTGGGCATGTTGCAAGGAGGGACTGGTCCTTGGAGAAGGACATCACGTTTGCCAGAATGGAGGGGCGGTGAAGGAGAGGAAGACCTTTGATGAGATGGATCGATTCTGTGACTGGAGTGGTGAGAATAAGTGCATTTGAGATGGCTAGGTTGGCACAGGATAGAACAGCATTTAGAGCTCTTATACATAGGGTCGCTATGAGTCAGTCGCAAGTGACTCGATGGCACGTAACAACAACAACAACAAATCCAATCAGCTTGCACCCAATTGCGAGCAACAATCCCGCCAAAATCTCAGTCAAAAGAGAAAACAAGCCTTCGTAGAATCCAGCTGTTTCACTCATCTTCCTGAACTGGAACATCTTCTAACATACAAAGGGAAAAAAACATAATACATAGACTCTTAAAGAAATTCTCAGTTTCAGCTTCATATAATTTTTCTCAAGCCATAAAGCAGCTTCTCAACTTTTCTTTTTAAAAGAGAGAACTGCTGGTCTAGTGACAAGAAGCTGCACTGCAGTGCTGAAAGAGTGTGCTGGAGGCCCCCAGCTGCTCTGAAGGAGAAGGACAATCTCCTCCTGTATGATTGCCTGCCTCTGAAAACCCTCTGGGGGGTCAGCTATCGGTCAGCTATAAGTTGGTTCCAACTTGATGGTTCCAACAACTTGTTGGTTCCAACTTGATGGTTCCAACAACAACAACAGCAGCAGCACAATAACCATTTTAACTGTATATCTTTCCAAGATCCACATTTACAAAAACAAACCATATTTATGAGTCTGGAGAAATGAGTCTTACTCTTTTTTTTTTTTTAAAGTTTTATGCCAGTTGTGAATGAAGCATATAAAATGTGGGAGGAGCCAAGATTGACATCTACCCTCTTATTAAGAGAGTTGTCCCAATCAATAATATAAATATCAGCAAAAAGATTGCTGCTTGATCAGACCTGCCACCACTCATGCTCCTGAACCTCTTTCTACTAATCAGTCAGGTCTGATGTTTGTTGTTGACTCACAGACTTTACTCACAGTAATGGGGCTTATTAAGGAAATAAATCAGAGAGTGAAGGAAGACTATCACCCAATGCAAGTCTAGGTTTAGTCTAGTAATCCCAAACCAGATTAACAGTAAAACAAAATTCCTGAATTAGTAAAAGTCCTGGTTCAGTTCAGTAGCACAAATCCAAATCATTCAGCAAGGTTTACCTCAGAGCAGTTATAAGTCTTCTCCTTAAATCACCCAGTAAGTAAAACTTCAAAATATAGCCAGTAAAAATGCAAGAAGCTTCAGATTAACACTTTGTCATGATACCTCCCCATCAATGCCACAGTCTCTCCAGTTTGTTTTTTGGTTTTTTTTCCCTATCACCATCTTTGTGGAGTCTGAAAGGCTGAATGTTCACAGTTAAGGAGACAACCAAGGACTAACATAATGGCTAGAAAAGTCACCTTTTAAAGTAACAACACAAGGATTTTCCAGTATTCCATGTCCTTTAATCTTAATTTTGACAAGATATTTATTACAGGATTGGTTACATTCAGCATCCTATATAATATAGACTACCTTTCCCCCCTTTCTTACTGAGAAATCTGATGTCTTAGCGATGAGGACTAACTCTCCCAATGCAAGTAAGCTATTTTTTATTCAACTGCTCAGTGGCAAAAAGATGCACAATCTACATCTAAGTGATGTTCTGTCCCTGAAAAATCTATCGGAGGATCATTTATGGGTCGTTTATGACTCAACAGTACACAAAAACTGATACATTAAAATATTACCTGGTTTGAACTTTCAAGATTTATCTTTAATTAAATTGATAAGAGTAGTTAAAAAGATTAAATAGGAAATTTAGGGATTGGCTGCTGTTGTGTACTGTTGAGTCAGAATTGACCCATAGTTCACCTTCCAGTGAGTTTTCAGAAGCAATAAATCACTCAGGAAGAGATTAGCAAATCTTTTCTCAGAGCAGCTGATGGATTTCAAACATGTGGCTTTGAGTTTGCAATGCAGCTTCTATATTAAAAAAGGAAGTTGTTGTTGTTATGTACCAGGGAGTCACCTGAGACTCATAGATATCCTATGTACAACAGCCCCAAACCCTGCTTTATCCTGTGCCAAACTCACTATCTCTGGCACACCTAACCCTATTACCCTATCATCACATTACCCCTATTATCACTGAATCAATCCACCTCATAGAGGGTCTTCCTCTCCTGTCCCTCCACCCTCCAAAGCATTATGTTCCTCTCCAAGGATTTGTCCCTCATGGCAACATATCCAAAGTATGTAAGATGAAGCTTCAGAATCCTTGCCTCCAAGAAGCAGGCTGGTTTAACCCTCTCCAGAATGAACCTGTTAATTTTCTTAGCAGTCATGGTATATTCAATATTCTTCTCCAACACCACAGCTCAAAGGCATCAATTATCTTTCTATCATCCCTAGTCATTGCTCAGCTCCCTGACACATAGCAAGTGATTGCAAAGACCATGGCCTGTATTAGGAGCACCTTAGTCTCCAGAATGATACCATTGCTCTTTAGTACTCTGGAGAGATCTCTAACAACAGACTTTCCCATATCAGTATATCTTTTAGTTTCCTGGCTGCTGATTTAAAGAGTGCTGACTGTGGAGACAAGCAAACTAAAGCTGTTAACAATCTCAATCTCTTCACCATCCATACTGATGCTGACAATTGGTCCAATAGTGAAAATCTTTGTTTTCTTGGTATTGAGCCTCAATCCACATTGAAGGCTGCAGTTCTTGACCTTTTGCAGCAAGCGCTTCAGGTCCTCCTCAGTTTCAGCAAGCAGGGTTGTGTTATCTGTGTAACATAGATTGTTGATGAATCTTCCTCTAAACCTGATTCCACATTTCTCTCATACAGCATAGCCTCTTGGATAATCTGTTCTGCCCACAGTTTGAAAAGGTATGGAGATAGGACACATCCCTGGCATACGGCCTTCCCTATTTTGAACCATGCAGTGTTTCCTTTTTCTGTTCTGACAACTGGCTCCTGGTCCAAGTATAGGTTCGCATTAGCATGATCAAGAGTTCTGAAATTTCCATTCTTCTCAGAGTTAGTCACAGTTTTTTGTGATCCACACAAATGAAGCACAGATAGATACTCCTCTGGTACTCCCTGATTTCAGCCAAGACCCATCTAAAAAAAATTAGAAATTGTTAAGGAAGAAATGGAATGCATAAATATTGACATAGTAGTAGGTATTGGTGAGATGAGATGGACTGTTGTGGGACATTTTGAGTCAGATGAACATATGGACTACTTTGCTGGAGATAAAAAGGTGAGGAAAAATGGAATTGCTTTCACAGTTAAAAAAGTAATTTCTAGATGTGTCTTGAAATACAATATCATGAGTGACAGAATAATATTCATATGCATGCTAGGAAGTCCAGTGAATGCCACTATCATTCAGATATATGCACCAACAATCAGAGCCAAAGAAGAGGAAATAGAAGAATTCTACCAACTTTTGCAGTCAGAGATGATCAAACATTCAATCAAGATGGATTAATAATAATGGGTTACTGGAATATGATAGGGTATTATGGTTATCATAAGAGTCCAGAATTAAGGTTGCATAGGGGAGTGTACTCGGGCGGTGGGAGGGGTGCACCAAAGAAAGAATTTTTCTTTTACTTTTCAAAGAGAGGCGTGAACTGAGGGGGTGGGGGAGGGCTGGGCAGGGAGAAAAGTGCAACAATGAATGAATGGAAATCCAAATCTCTGTAAATGTGCATTAAAATTAATAAAATATTTAAAAAAAATTAGGAACAGACAAAACAGGGAGAGCAATTTAAAAAATAAAGGTGAGAATGGTTTTCACAAACCTACCAATGCAATCAGTGTTCTTGTATGACATGCAAGAACTGTTGAGTTAATGTATATATTGTTGTGTTTGTTCTCAATAGCAACAAAAAAAGAAAATTTTTCTAAAAATAAAATGTTACAGTAGATACTGAAAACATTTTCATTATTATATAAATTGTATGGCAGCCTTCAATACGGAAGCTCAACATCAAGAAAACAAAGATTCTCACCACTGGGCCAATTGTCAGAATCATGATGGATGGTGAATACACTGAAATAGTTAAAAGTTTTAGTTTGCTTGGTTCCACAGTCAACACTCTTTGTACCAGTGGCCAAGAAAACAAGAAACAAATTGCATTGCAAAAGTCAGCTGTCAGAGACCTCTCCAGAGTACTGAAGAACAGCAACGTCAGCCAGGAGACTAAGGTGTGCCTGACACAGGCTATAGTCTTCGCAATTGGGTGCTATGCATCAGATAGTTGGACAATGACTAGGGATGATAGAAAGAGAATTGATGCCTTTGAGCCGAGGTGCTGGAGAAAAGTGTTGAATATACCATGGACTGCTAGGAGAACAAACAGGTTTGTCCAGGAGAGGGTGAAGCTGGGCTGCTCCTTGGAGTCAAGAATCCTGGAGCTTTGTCTGGAATATATTGGGCATGTTAAAAGGAGGAGCCAGTCCCTGGAGAAGGACATCAAATTTGGGAGAATGGAGGGACGACTCAGGAGAGGAAGACCCTCGATGAGATGGATTGATTCAGTGATTGGTGAGGTGCGAGTAAGTGTGTCAGACAGTGAGGTTGGCATACGATAGAGCAGGATGTAGGGCTCTTGTACATAGGGTCACTAGATGGCACAATAACAACCCAGCAACAACAATAAATTATACTGTTTTACTGTTCTTGTTATCTTTTCTTTGAAATGTAACTTTTTAGTTGAAATATTTAATGTATTTTTGCTGTACCTCTTCTCAATTTTGAGTTCATTGAATGACGTCACCTTAGTACCTTAAACTCAACCATGTTGGCAATATTTATAATAGGAATTAACTATAGTGTTCTGGTGGCCTCATCATTAAGGAGTTACTTTGACAACCAAGAATCAGATCATACAAAATCCATTAACTATTCCATGGAAAAAGATGGACAATCTCCTCTCATGTGACCTTTAGACTCTAAAAACACAAAATGGGATCAGTTATGAGTCAGTGCCAGCCCAATGGCAATGATGAATTTTTTTAGTGTGACATAAAAATTAAGATTTGTTTATGTGCCTTGCCACTTTCTAATTTTATTCTAAAGAAATGAAGAAAAAAACGTTCAATATCGTTGTTGGCATGTGCCTTCAAGCTATCTACAGTTAATATAACCTGCACCATCATCATCTCTAAAATGTTCCAGCACATTACTATAATCATTGTGTGGATGCCTCTTTTGTAATGACTTCTATCTATCACTTACTCTCCACTTTTCCCAGCATAATGTCTTTTTCCAAGAACTGACCCCTCTGGAAAACGTATCTAAAGTGTGTGTGTGTGAGACAGGTTAAATGTTCTCTATTCTATGAAGCAAGCACTTCCTCAAAGACAAACATGTTTGCTCTTAACAGTAGTCTATCATCTATTAAATATCTCCTGTCAAAATCACTCATTTCCAAGACATCAGCTCTTATTCTTTTCTAATTATTCATTGTTCAACTTTTGATGCATAGTAAACTATTGAAAGAAGTATGGCTTGGATCAATCACATCTTGGAATTTGAACTAATATCTTTGTTCCTTTGGAGAGGTCTTTGACAGCATATTTTCCCAATGCAATGTTTTTTGATATCTTGACGGGGCAACCATGGTGTTGCTTGAGGATTCAAATGAAAAGCAATGTTTTACTACTTCAAATTTTTCTCCATTATATTGTCTATTCTTGGTAGATGAGAAGGATTATCCTGGTGGAGGGTGGAGCTGGGAAGCAAGTGGGTAATGGCACTGGGCTAAGGGTGGGATCAACACTTTAACTAAAGTTTACCCCCACAATAAGGGATTTATCTTTAACTGCCCCACAAATTGCTGTCTGTCAGATACTCCTCTAAATCTGAACATTCAGATTAAGACAG
>NW_006399873.1:10122852-10129206 GCF_000299155.1 Elephantulus edwardii
ATTATAGAAAAAAATAATTTTAGAAAATCATTGCTCCTGTGTGCTGCATAGTATTCCATTGTGTGAAGGTACCATAATTTCTCAATCCATTTGTTTCTGGTTGGACATTTGAGCTGTTTCCATGTTCTTGTCATGGTGAGTAATGTTGCTATGAACATTGGTCTACAAATCACAGTTTGTGTCTTGGTTCTCTTTTTCTTAGGGTATATTCCAAGTATTGGAATAGCTGGGTCATACAGAATTTCTATGTTCAGCTTTCTGAGGAAGCACCAAACTGCCTTCCAGAATAGTGGTAACATTATAAAATTCCACCAACAATGTGTAAGAGTTCCTTTCTTGCCACATCCTCTCCAACATTTATTATGTGCTCCCTGGTTAAACTTTACCACTGTTACTGGAATGAAATGGTACCTCATTGTGGTTTTGATTTGCATCTCTCTTATTGCCGGTGATTTGGAACATTTCTTCATGTGTCTGTTTGCCATTTGAATATCTTCCTCTGTGAAAATTTTTCCATGTCTTTTGTCCATTTTGTAATTGGGTTGTCAATCTTTTTCTTGTGGAGGCTTACGAGTATTCTATATACTCTAGTTATAAGACACTTGCCTGAGATGGTATTACCAAGTTTTTGATGCATACATGGATTTAATCTTTAGAGAGCCCCATGTATCAATTTTATCCTTTTTAGATTGTGCATTTCAGGTTGTATTTGGCAGTCCCTTTATACCTTTGACTAGTGCTTCTAAGCATGATCCTACTTTGTCTCTTATGAACTTTATGCTTTTGGCCTTTACTCCCAGGTCTCTGGTCCACCTTTAGTTGACTTTTACGAATAGTGTGAGATGTGGATCCAGTTTTAGCTTTCTGCAGGTGAAGTCTAGTTTTGCCAGCACCACTTGTCATTTCCCTATTTGATAGCCTTGATTTCCTTGTCTAATATCAGTTGACCATAGATAGCTAGGACTATTTCTGGGTTCTCAATTCTGTCCCAGTGGTCTATGTTTATTTTTAATAATAATGACATTATAGTTTTTGGGGTTTTTTTTAAGTTTCTTTTTTATTATTATTAATTTCCATGAACATCTACAGAGATTTTGGAATTCCATTCATTCATTGTTGCACTTTTCACCCCACCCACCCCACAGTATAGTTTTTATGAAAGTATTAGTTATAAAATATTACAGCTATATATAACAGACAAAGAATAGTATCCTTAAACTAAGAAATAATTATGTTTAAGATGCAATAAACATCACTGAAACATATCCCTAGCCATAAAATATTAGGAAAGAATAATAATAAATACAAATAATTTAAATAATTGTGTTAACTATACAGATTAAAATTAATAATATCAAATCTGAGATGAAAATAATCAATAGGAATTCAAATACATATTTCTTCTATATAAGACATTTTGTTGTTGTTGTTGTTGTTATGTACCATTAAGTCATTTGTTACTCATAGTGACCCTATATACAATAGCTCTGAATCCTGCCCAATCTTGAGCTAATCCCTTCTCTCCAACATATCTAATACCATTTTTGTAATCATTGGAAAATGTTATACTATGTCTTCTTTTCCTGGGCTTGTCCCTTCACCATTCTAATCATGATGTCCTTCTCTGAGGACTGGTCACTCCCGGCAATGTGCCCAAAGTATGTGAGACAGAGATTCAAAATCCTTGCCTTCAAGGCAAAACCTGATTTCACCATCTCCAAGACAGACTAGTTTGTTTTCTTGGCGGTCCATGGTATATTCAAGATTCTTTTCCAGTATAACAACTCAAAGGCATCAATTCTTCTCTCATCCTTAGTCATTGTTCAGCCCTCTGATACACAACAAGTAGTTGTTATGACCATGGCCTATATCAGGTGCACTGTAGTCTCCAGACTGACATCATTGCTCTTCAGTACTCTAGACAGATACCTGACAGCAGACTTTCCCAATGCTATTTGTCTTTTGATATCGTGACTGCTAGTGCCAAGAATGTTAATTGTGAAACCAAGCAAGCTGTAGTTGTTAACAATCTTAATTTCTTTTTTGTCTATCACCAATTGGCCCAGAGGAGAGAATCTTTGTTTTCTTGACATTGTGCTTCAGTCCATATTGAAGACTACAGTCTTTGTCCTTCTGCAACAAACACCTCATATCTTCCTCAGTATTAGCAAGCAAGGTTGTGTCATTTGCATAAAATAGGTTGTTGATGATTATCCTCAAATCTTGATGCCACATTCCTCCTCATAAGAGACATTTGATTATAAAATATTATTTGTCAATTACAAGGAAAAAATTGAAAATATTAAAAAGTTGAATTCATGTAACACTTTGATTTTAATGTTCTACTCCTAAAAGTTGAGGAAATTAACTGCTTGATTTCCACTCTCCCCATGTATATGTTATTTAAATAATCCTGTGCTTAGAAGTCCTCACTTTCACTCCAACTTCTTTGAGTTCTTTGTATTTTATTTTTTGTTGACTTGTTTTGTCATCATAAAATCTTTAATTTACAGAATGAAGATCTCAGTCATTCTGTATGCTCCTCCTTCTTGCATACCTAAGCATATCTTTGCCATTTTAATGGTCAGATGTCAGCTTGGATGGATATGAGAACCTTGAAACGTAGAATCCTGATGCATTTCTTTATGGTCCAGTAACCTGTATATGTAATACAAATTATCTACCTCAAATCTCTAAAACAAATAATATTGCAGAATTTGGATATATTATATAAGTTTCCATTTGTAAGATGATGGATGAGAACAGCACTGTAATTTCTCTTTGCACAGAGAATATCTTATTGGGGTATGACTGTTCATAAGGGGAGAGAGTATTTTTGGTGACCAAATTGATGATCTCAGGGCTTTCCCTTTGGGAATATCTCCCTTATTTATTTTCTTCTGTGGCCAGACCATCCATCAGAAATACAGAAGTATATCATTTGGGACAATGTACTGATCTATCAACTCCCTTCTTCTGGTACATTTTCCCCCTAGTCTGTATGTTGCTTAAGCATTTGAATAGCAGCCATAGAAAATTTTTATTCAAATTTAGGTATATTTAGCAGGA
Source organism: Elephantulus edwardii (assembly GCF_000299155.1). Lineage (NCBI taxonomy): Eukaryota > Metazoa > Chordata > Mammalia > Macroscelidea > Macroscelididae > Elephantulus > Elephantulus edwardii. The sequence goes on from NW_006399873.1 coordinate 10,125,922, forward strand.
AATCTCCCAGAATATGATGTTAAGTGTTAAGTAGTGGTATTCAAGAGGACTAAGTAGCTGTAACTGAGAAGATAATAGTTACCTGTTCTTTGTACTTTTTCTCCTTAAAATTGTATATTTACAATGAAAGGCCTTCTGTAATTAGATAAGGACTTACAGAAGAATTTGTAGTTGTACTCAAGTAAAAATGAAGATAACTTACTTTAGATCATATAACTTATTGACTTTCCTATCTAATCCTGATTATCATTGTCATTATTGGTAGGTGCCATCAAGTTGAGTACAACCCACAGCAAACGTATGAACAACAAATCTGAACCCTGTCCTATCCTGTGCCATGCTCACATCCTGACATATTAGAGCCCATTGGGGCAGTTACTATATCAACTCCCCTAGTCAAGGGACTTCCTGTCTTTTACTGACCCTCTACCTTTCCAAACATCATGTCCCTCTCCAAGGAAGAGTAACATACCCAAAGTATGTGAGGCAAAGTCTTATCATCTTTGCCTCCATAGAGCACTCTGGCTATACCCTCTCTAAGACATATTTATTTGTTCTTTTGGCCATCCATGGAATGTTCAGTACTATTCTCCAATACCACAGCTCAAAATCCTGATTACAGAAACTCTAATGGAGTAAAGAATTTTAAATTTTGCTATGTGTTAAAAATTCTAAATAATCTTAGTTATTTTTACATAAATTCTTTCTTGTGACATTTAGAAAACTAACAATTTCTTCGTTTTCCTTTCAGAAATTAAGATGAATCCCTTTTACCTTCAGTAGATGTTTGTGCTTTTCTAATAGTTGTAGTTGTGGTTGTTAGGTGCCGTTGAGTTGTAGACGACTCATAATGACCCTATGAATAAAAAACCTGAACACTTACATAACTTTTGTCATTTCTCCACATTCATAGATTTTCCAGAGGCCAGCTATTTGGAAGTTTATGACACTCCTGCTTCCAAGAATGTTTTAATTGGGGAGCTCCAGAAAACACTGTCCATCATGGCTAACCATTATCATACTTGACACATCAGTGTCACAGTGTTTAGCATTACAGCAACCATAAGTTACTTCTGTACAGCAATTGGACAGACCAGTGCTATACCACTTAGAAGAATGTTTGACCAAAAACCATTAAAACCAGACCTGAGGCTTGCAGATTCACACCACCCACCTTTGGGTTGGTATCATAACTAGGCCAACAGAGCCCTCTCTATGCTATTGTTGTAATTACTTAACTCAATGCTACAAAGACCTTTTACTAACCTACATGACAATCTATGCACCAACATAAAACAAGCTGGTGTATAACCAATGCTTTTGTTATGGCAAATACTGAAAATTTCAAAGATCACAAGAAAATAATTATTTAGGGAACAGATGGACCATGAGCATTGCCGAGTTTGAATTCTACCCATTTCATAAAGGGAAATTGTCTCCATATGAGAAAACAGATAAGTGTTTAGTCACATATGCCACTACCCAGACTCCTGTACCTTTTTGTACAAATTATTTAGGTCTGATATGTGTTGTTGACTCACAGACTTTATTCACAGTTATGTGGTTTATTAGAGAAATAAATGGGAGAATACAATAATCCACAGCTAAGGTAGCTGGAGATTGGTGAAAGCTAATGTAATGGCTAGATAAGTCAACTTGTAAACTAACACCACAGTCTACCCCCTTGCTTTTTTAGCCATTATTTCCATTATCTGAAGATTCAGCCTTCCCCTTATTGTTATGTGCTATCGAGTCGAATACAACTCATAGTGACCTTATGAACAAAAGAGTCAAACCTAGAGCTCTCCTGCACCATCCTCACACCTCCTGATACAAGAGCCCATTGCAGCAGTCACCATGTCGATCTACCAGGTTGATGGTCTTTCTTTCCTTCACTGACCCTCATTCCTTCCCAATATCATGTCTCTCTCCAAGGAACAGCACCTCCTACCAACATGTCCAAAGTATGTGAGGTGAAGCCTCATCATTCTTGTGTCCAAAGGGCACTCTGGCTGCACCCTCTCCAAGATATAGCCATTAATTCTCTTGGCTGTCTATGGGATGTTCAATGATCTTCTCTAACACCACAGCTCAAAGTTGTCAACTCATTTTCTGTCATCCTTATTCATGGTCCAGGTCTCAGATACATAGTTAGTAGCCTTCCCCTTACCATCTATATTCATAGCAATATGTAAACCAGCTAGTTTGCTTGTTATGTCTAAATACCCCACATTTCGATAGTTAATTCTTATTTCCCCAGTCCTATCCCTTTTTGGGGGCCCTGTGGCGAGAAGCTTCTCTGCAATCCCAATTTCAGACTCTTGGAGGCTGCTAGCTACTCCAAGGGAGACAGGTCTACAATATCCTCTTGTGTTAGTACTGTCACTGAAAATCCACCTGGGGGTCAGCTCTGGGACAGTTCTGACTCTATAGTACACAGCAACAGCATCAAATAAGTACTCTGAAGAAACAAGCATGTCTTTTTCTCTAAAGCATCTTATAGTACTGTTAAAGCTTGCTTTGAACATCTGTATATAAACAAAAATTGAGTCCAGAGTAAGCCATCAGACATTAGTAATCAACACTAACTTACAGAATGAAACATCTTTTCTTCATCTGGTTTGGTACTGGTCAACAAACCTCAACCATCCATCTTTAGGTCCAAATGAGCATCAGCAGCAAACTGAGGAGGCCACACTTCTTGTGTTACAGACTGGTGGGTCCCTCCACTCAACCTCAGCCCCATATGGACCACCTCAACACATCAGGCAGGAATCCTCAGGACTAGCCACTCCACAAACAAGTAACACTTCTTCATTTATACATTCATCACGCTAAGTGTACAGTGCTGAAGATACAAATCCAAATCCAGCCTGTCTCTTCATTACTGCATATCTCCTACTTCCACTCATCACATGGATCCAGGTGGTCACTATGAGCTATGCATACTCAGGAGCTTCCTTTAAAGACCTGGAAAGGGAGTTCTGGTGCCTCCCTTTTCCCCTCATCAAGTAGACTGAGGTGATTAACATGAGTTAAGCATACTCCTCAGCTTTACCTTGACTGTGTTTATTGCAGTCTTTATTTTTCTATTTGTCTTCTTTCAAATGTAACTCTCATCAGAGAACTGATGAAGAAGCTAAGCTTCATGCTCTGTTACCAAATTCTACAACTTGCTACAATAATTCTTTTATACAAAATTTTCCCTTTTTGAATTTCCAATTAATAACTAAATAATATTTCCCCTCTAAATTATAATGTTGTTGTTGTTGTTATGTGCCGTTG
>NW_006399873.1:10139891-10167274 GCF_000299155.1 Elephantulus edwardii
AGTCGGAAAGGACTCGATGGCACATAACAACAACAACAACAACAACATATTGTCTATTGGTACAGGGGTGATGTATTTTGTTTTCTTGATGTTGAGATGTAGTCCATATTGAAGTCTGTGGTCTTCGATCTTCAGCCATAAGTGCTTCAAGTCTTCTTCACTTTCTGCAAGTTTGTGCCGTCTGCAAAATACAAGCTGTTGATGAATCTTTCTTGGATCTTGACATTATGCTCTTCTTCATAAAGCCCAGCAACTTGATGTATTTGCTCAACATACTTATTGAATAGAGGAGATAAGATAAACCCTGACACATACCTTTCCTGATTTTAAAATATGCAACATTCCCTCGTGCTGTTTGAATAACTGCTTTTTTATCTATACACATAGAGGTTTTGCGTGAGAACAATCAAGTGCTCTGGGATTCCCACTCTTCTAAATGTTAGTCATGATTTGTTACATTCCACACAGACAAATGCCTTTGCCTAGTCAATGAAACATTTTTCTTACAACCAAGATTTATGACATCAGCGATGATATCCCTTGTGCCATAGTTTCTTCTGAATCCAGCTTGAATTTCTGGCAGTTCTCTGCTACTGTGGTCTTGCTTTTTGTGTGTTTTTAAAAAATAATCTCCAGCTGAATTTTACTTGTACGTGATATGATTCTGCTGTAGTTGTGTACTATCAAATTACAAACAATTCACAGAAGACCCTCCAGACGGTTTTCAGAGGCTATATGCATCACCTAACAAGAAACTGTCTATTCCCGTGAGTAACAGCAGGTGGAGTTGAACCACCTGACTTTGGATCACCAACAAACACAACTTTTATCCAATAGACCACAAGAGCTCCTTTGATATAAGTGATATTTTTCAAAGATGTGTCCATCCTTTTGGGTTTCCTTTTTTTTTTTTTGGGAAAAGAAACAAATACAGATCTCTTCCAGTCAATTGGTAAAGTAACTATCTTCTAAATTTCTTAATACAGCCTAAACAGCAATCCAAGGAACTTTCTTTGTGTTTGTTGCCTTAGGTAAATTTGTTTTGCACCCATTCCTAGAGGTTTATTTTTTCCCAACACATTTAGTGCAACTTGAACTTCTTTTACTACCATGGTTCTTGATCATATACTACTTCCTGAAAAGATTCAGTGTCAAGCAAGATCTTTTGGTGAATACACAGTGACTCTGTATAGTCCTTCTGACTTCTTTTGGTACTTCCAGCATCATTTGATATTTTGCCCATAGAATTCTTCAGTCTTTCAACTTGTTGCTCAAATTTATTTTCAATTCTTTCAGGTTGATAAATGCCAAGAATGTTGTTTCCTTGTCATTTTCTAATTCTAGTTATTTGAGCATTTACTTATAATACTTTGTCTTCCTGAGCTTTCTTTTTTCTTTTTTTAAGCTGTCTGTGAAGGTCTTATCTGCATTTCTTCACTTTATTCTGGCCTCTTTTGGTTCAGTGCAAGTTTTAGAGTCTCTTCTGGCATTCATTTTCATCTTTTCCTTCTTTCCTGTCTTTAAAATGATTCTTTTCTTTGTTCATGGATGATATGTTTGAAATCATCCCACAAGTGATCTTGTCTTAAGTCAATAAATTTCAATATTCATTGTTGTTATGTGCTGTCAAGTCACCTGTTACCCATAGCAACCCTATGTACAGCAGCTCTGAAGGCTGCCTTGTCCTGAGCCAATCTCATTGATTCTGACAGACCTACTCCCCAAGGCCCGTTACATGTATCAATCCATTTCATCTGAAGTCTTCCTCTTCTGCACTGTTCATCCTTCAAAGTAGTATGTCCTACTCCAAGAACTGGTCACTCCTGGCAACGTGCCCCAACTATGTGAGATGGAGCTTCAAAATCCTGTCCTCCAAGGAGAAGCTTGATTTCACTCTCTCCAAGACAGACCTATTTGTTTGATGTGTTCAAGACTTCTCCAGCACCACAAGTTAAAGGTATCAATTCTTCTTCTGTCTCCCTTAGTCATTGTCCAGTTCTCTGGTGCATAGCAAGTAATTGCAAAAAGCATGACCTAGACAAGGCACACCTGATTCTCTAGACAGACATCATTGCATTTCAATGCTTTGGATAGGTCCCTGACAGCAGATTTTCCAAGGGCAATTGGTCTTTTGATTTCTTGACTGCTGTTGCCAAGAGTGTAGATTGTTAACAACCTCAATCTCTTCTCCATGTGTCATGGTGCTGCCAATTGACCCAGTGGTGAGAATCTTTGTCTTTGTTTTTACCTTTTTTTTTTAAATTTTACACTAGTTTATTTACAAAATTTGAATACACTGTTTTAGAGAACAGATTCTCTCAATTTCCCTCACCCCCCCACCCACATCCTCATCCCTCTGCTTCCACATTCTCCCAGCTCTCTTTCATCCTTGTACTCATTCTACAGTGATTTTATACAATATTTGTCCTTGTGGGACTGAGTTAGTTCCCTCAGCATAATGCTCTCCAGATTCTCCTAAGTTAGGTAATAATTTACAAAATCAATACTCCTGCATGCTGCATAGTATTCCATTGTGTGAATGTACCATAATTTCTCAATTATTCATTTATGTTTGGACATTTGGGCTGTTTCCATGGTGAATATTGCTGCTATGAACATTGGTGTACAAATCTCAGTTTGTGCCTCAGTTTTCATTTTTCAGACTATATTCCAAGTAGTAGAATAGCGGGGACATATGGAATTTCTATGTTCAGCTTTTTCAGCAAGTGCCAAACTGCCTTCCAGAATGGTTGCACTATTTTACAGTCCCACCAACAATGTCAAAGAGTTCCTTTCTCGCCACATCCTCTCCAACATCTATTACTTGCTGCCCTGTTAAACTTTGCCACTGTTACTAGAGTGAGATGATACCTCATTGTGGTTTTGATTTACATCTCTCTTATTGCCAGTGATTTGGAGCATTTCTTCATGTGTCTGTTTGTCTTTTAAGTATCTTCCTCTGTGAAAATACTTTCCATGTCTTTTGCCCATTTTGTAATTGGGTTATCAGTATTTTTCTTGTGGAGGCTCACGAGTATTCTGTAAAGTTCTGTTATAAGACTCTTGTCTAAGATGGTATTACCAAATATCTGATCCCAGTCTGTAGGTTTTCTTTTCACACTGTTGGAAAAAGTTTTTGATGCACACATGGATTTAATCTTTAGAAGCTCCCATGCATCAATTGTATCCTCTTCAGATTTTGCATTTCTGGTTTTATTTGGAAGTCTCTTTATTCCTTGGACTAGTGCTTCTAAGCTTGATTTCAAATTTTCTATTATGAGTGTTATGGGTTTGGGCTTTACTCCTAGGTCCCTGATCCACAATGAGTTTGTTTTTGTATACGGTGTGATACGTGGATCCTGTTTTAGCTTTCTGCAGGTGAAAATCCACTTTTGCCAGCATCTTTTGCTGAAGAGATTATCATTTCCCCAATTGATAACTTTGATTTCCTTGTTGAATATCAATTGGCCATAGATAGCTGGGTCTGTCTTTGGGTTTTCAATTCTGTTCCATTGGTGTATGTGTCTGTCATTGTACCAATACAATGCTATTTTGGTTAGTACTGCTGTGTAGTAGGTTTTGTGGTCAGTGAGTGCTAAGCCTCCAACCTCATTTTTGTATCTCAGAAGTGTTCTGCTTACTCAGGGTCTCTTACCTCTCCAAATAAATTATATAATTTCCCTTTCAATCTCCTTGAAAAATGAATTTGGTATCTGGATTGGGACTGTGTTGAACATGTAGATTAATTTTGGTAGGATTGTCATTTTCACAGTATTATCTTCCTATTAATGAACAGGACACATTTTTCCATTTCTTTAGGTCTGTAATTGTATCTTGCAGAAATGCTCTACAGTTTTCTTTGTGTAGGTCTTTTGTATCTCTTGATGTTGAGCTTTAGTCCATTTTGAGGACTACCATCCTTGACCTTCTACAGCAAGTGCTCCAGGTTCTCCTCAGTTTCAGCAAGCAAGGCTCATTAGAAACATGAAATTTATAATTATACATAATATACAGCTATTTCATTGTATATTATTATTAAAGTTCATTCTTTTGTATAATTATTGTTTATAAATACCACAAATAATTGAGGTATATGTTTCCAGTATTTGAAAACTATTATGCAATCCAACAAAGAAGTTTCTCATAGAATCAATTAATGAATCACATTGTGACCTTCCACATTTCCCAGCATGATGTTTTGGGTGTTTTGTTTTTTCCTTCCCAAAACTGGTGCCTCCTGACATCACCACCAACGTTTGGTAGATGACGTTCTGTAGCTTTGCTTCTAAGAAACACTGTGGTTGCACTTTTTTCAAAACTAATTTGTTCTTTTCATGTTTCATAGGATATTAGGAGCTGTTCTCTAACATCACAACTCAAAGACACGAAGTTTTCCTTTGTCAACCTTGTTTACTGTCCAACTTTCAGATGTATAGGAAGCAATTGAAAAGACCATGGTTGGGGTCAGATTCACTATAGTCTTTAAATAAAGGTAAATAGGATGGCTTATATGTTCAAAGACATAATTCATGGTGGATACAATTGTTGTTGTTAGGTGCAATTGAGTTAAGTACGGCTCAAAATAAACTATGAACAACATATCTGAATTCTATACTGTCCTGTGTCATCCTTATCATCTGTGACATGCTTAAGCTAATAGCCACAGATACTATGTCAATCCATCAAGTGAAAAGTCTTCTCTTTTGCTAATCTACCACCTTTCCAAGCACAATGTCTTTTTTTTCAAGGAGTAGCCTTTACTAGAATTTGTCCAAAGAATATGTACAAACTGTGCTGTCCTTACCATGAAGGAGCTCTTTCTCCAAGGCATATCTGTTCTTTTGGCAATCCATGGAATATTCCCAAAACACCACAGCTCAAAGCCATTGATTCTTCTTCTGTCATGCTTATTAATGGTTTATCTCTCAAATGCATAGCAAATGATTGGAAAGGATAAGCTGCAAGTTAGTATTTAAACTGACATAGTCTAACATACTTTGGACATGTTGTAAGGAGAGACCGGTCCTTGGAGAAGGACATCTTGCTTGGGAGGGTGGAGGAACAGTGCAGGAGGAGAAGGCCCTCTATGTGGTGGATTGATTCAGTTACTGGGATAATCTGGATGGGAGTGTCAGATACAGTGCGATGGGTACAGGACAGAGCAGAGTTTAGGGCTATTGTACAGAGGTTCACTATGAGTCACAAGCTACTCAATGGCACATAACAACAACAACAACAACAAACAACAACAAGTTACCTTTTCATAACTTGGAGAGTCCTCAAGAGTAGACTTTCCCAATACAAACCTCTTGATTTCTTGAATTCTAATACTAAAGATATTGATTGTGAATCCAGGCAAGATTAAATAGTTAACAATTTCAATATTTTCTCCATCTATCCTGATACCAGCTATTGGCTCAGTGCTGAGGATTTTGTCTTCTTGATGCTGAGGTATAATCAATATTGAAAGTTGTATTGTTTGATGTTCTGCAACATGTGTTTCAAATCCTCCAACAATCAAGGTTGTGCCATCTGCATAATACATGTTATTGATGAGTCTTCTTCCAATCTTCCAATCTTGATGCTACATTCTTCTTCATAAAATCCAGTTTCTTGAGTACTTTGATATGCATATAGATTGAATAAGTAATGAGAAAGGATACAGTCCTGATACACATCTTTCTTTATTTTAAACTATGTAGTATTCACCTTCTGTGTTCCAATGGCAGATCTTGTTCTAGGTATAGGTTCCATATGGTGTTGTTTATTGCTATAGAGTTGAGCACAACTCATGGTGACCTTATGAACAAAAGGCTTGAAGCCTTTCTATAACTATTGTCATGAGCAGTGACTATTCTGGGATTCTCATTCTTCTCAATGTTATTCATAATTTTTTTTGCTCTTTCCAGATACAGATAAAGATTCAGAAGAATGGCTTAATACAGAGAATATCTATTTGTGTTTTATTGACCATACAAAAGTGATTGTGCCTACAATAACTTCCATTAAATAACTGAGATTTCAAGACATCTGTGATGTAAGTACGTAGGCAGATTTATGTTGTTGTTGTTGTTTGGTGCCATTGACTTGTAGACAATTCATAGCGACCCTATGAATGACCAGCCTGAGCACTGTTGGTACATAAAGTTTCCGGAGGCAAGCCATTTCAGAAGTGGATGCCGCTCCTGCTCCCAGGCTTGAGTTAGTCAGGAAGCTCCAGCCAATACTGCCCACCATGGGTACCCATTACCACGATTGGCACATCACTGTCACAATCTTCAGCATCACAGCAACCATGAGTTACCTCTTTACAGCAACGCACAGACCAGTGCTATACCACCTAGAAGAATGTTTGACAGGAAAACTATTTGAACCTGGACGAGGGCCGCAGATGAAAATCACCCACCTTCGGCTTAGTAGCATAACTTCCTTTCTACTAGGCCAACGTAGCTCTCTCTTTGTCATTGTCATTATTATTGTTGTTTGGTGCCGTGGAGTTGTAGACAACTCATAGCCACCCTATGAATGAACAGCCTGAGCACTGTTCGTACATAGAGTTTCCAGAGGCAAGCCATTTCAGAAGTGGATGCCACTCCTGCTCCCAGGTTTGAGTTAGTCGGGAAGCTCTAGCCAACACTGTCCACCATGGATACCCATTACCACGAATGTCACATCACTGTCACAGTGCTCAGCATCACAGCACCATAAGTTACCTCTGTACAGCAACGTACAGACCAGTGCTATACCACCTAGAAGATTGTTTGACAGGAAAACAATTTGAACCTGGCCTGAGGGCCACAGGCCCAAGGGCCCTTTAAGGCTACCTCCTGGTTCAAACCGTAGGTCCAGGCTGGCTAGCCTCGCTCTTGCAGACAGAGCAAACCTGCATGTAACAAACACATGCCCAGAAAAGCAGTCGACTCCAAAAGCTTACCACGATTCCTGTGCTCACACCACCATGCTCCTTCTAGGCAGATTTATAGCCTTATTTAAAAAGTCATCAGGGTTGAAGGAAGACAGAAAATGAGGGGAGGAATGATGTATATTGCATTGAAACAGATGAGGGAGAGAACTGTTTAAAAGGGATATATTAATGGATATTCTTGTCATTACAGAAGTCTAGAGTGAAGGTTTTATAGTGGAGTGGACTTGGAGGGAGTGAATTGCATAACAATGAAAAAGAGTTTTTATTTTTATTTTCAAGGAGAAGACTGAATTGCGGGGCATGGGCTGGGAGAAAAGTGAAACAATGAATGACTGGAAACCCTAAGTCTCTGTAAACTTTCATTAAAATTAATAAAATAAAAATACATGTAAATTTCAACCAAACTGAAGAAAAAGGTTTTTTTGGCTGGAATAATTTGATTATGGACTAAAATATATATTCAAAAGTTATATTATTGATATTCTCCCCTTTCTATTTTTAAATGTGAACTGGTTTGGATATAAGTAATTTAAAGATGTACATTTAATATAAGGCTGTAGGAGAGTAGAGTAGCTGAATAACCAATCCTATAAGAAACCAAAAAAACCAAAACTGTAAACCAACTGCCATCAAGTCACTGTGAAATCATGATGACCCCACACTGGGTTTCCAAGGCCATTAATCTTTCAGGAGAAGACTGTACAAATATCATCTTTGGAGAACCTCATGGATTTGAATTGCTGATCTTTTGTCTAGCATTCCAATAAATAGTGCATTATGCCACCAAAGCTGTTTTAACTTTATGTGACTAGAGTCTCAACAAAAGAGAAAATACATAGCAAAAAAGAGAGACACTAAATAGTCTATGTTTAATGGAAGCTATTTGAAACTATAAGGTGGCGATGGACCAGATTTACCCTCACAACCTAAGAAAGAATTAGATGACAAAACATTCTCAAATTCTCAGCATCCAAACTTTAAACCAATGCATTCTTTTTCTTATCAGCAACCCTTGTATGGTGTTCTATAGCCTTCAATATGGATTGAGGCTTAATATCAGTAAAATAAAGAATCTCACCACTGGGCCAATTGGCAGCATCAGGATGGATGGTGAAGAGACTGAGATTGTTAACAACTTTAGTTTGCTTGGCTCCACAGTCAACACTCTTGGAATCAGCAGCCAGGGAATTAAAAGACATATTGTGGTGGGAAATCTGCTGTTAGGGACCCCTCCAAAGTAGTGAATAGCAGTGGTGTCCCTCTGGAGACTAAGGTGCACTTGTTACAGGCCATGGTCTTTGCAATCACTTGCTATGTGTCAGAGAGCTGAGGAATGACTAGGCATGATAGAAAGATAATTGATGCCTTTGAGCTGTGGTGCTGGAGAAGAGTATTGAATATACCATGGACTGCTAAGAAAATTAACAGGTTTGTCATATAGAGAGGGTTAAACCAGGCTGCTTCTTGGAGGCAAGGATTCTGAAGTTTCATCTGACATACTTTGGATATATTGCAAGGAGAGACCAGTCCTTGGAGAAAAGAATCAAGCTTGAGAGGGTGGAGGGACAGCATGGGAAGGGAAGACCCTCTATGAGGTGTATTGATTCAGTGACTGGGGTAATTGGGGTGGGTGTGTTGGAGACAGTGAGATTGGCATAGAATAGAGCAGAGTTTAAGGCTGTTGTACATAGAGTCGCTATGAGTCACAGGCAACTTGATGGCATAGAGCAACAACATCAGTACTCATATACACAGTTTCATATATGGTTTACCTTGTATAGATACAGATTATATTCTGAGTCAAAATACTCTCCATTCTTGGAAACTCTAAAATAAGAATTCTTAAACATATAGTTCAAGCTATCCAACCCCAAGAAAGACTTTCTAAACTATGTAATTATTTTTAATTCTTTTTTCTCAATATTGAGGCATATGAGTACAACAATTCCACATTCTTAATTTTACCAACATGTCAGTTTGTATTCATTCACTGATTGAATATGTATATAGGATTTTTAAAATCTATTGTAGACTATCTTGGGCATTGAAAATTCAATAACAAGACAAATATAATCCTTAATTTAGCAATGCTGAGGAAGATAAATAATAAACACATGGAAAAATGTGTAAAAGCATTTTAATAATAAACATTAAGAAAAAAAACTAACAATATATGACCATAGAAAATATTAAGGGAGAGTTTTCTTTGGAGCATTGTGCAGAATAAGTGTTTTATATCACCTTCGTGGAGATTATAATTTTAATGAAAATAAAATGGTGGAAAACAGTGCACAGCCATAAATATTTAGAGGACTAGTATTCTCAGGAAAGTTAACTAAAATGCAAAGCTTCTGAAACAAGAATGTGCTTTGCATGTTTACAATAAGGTCATTGATGCAAGAAGGGGAATAGAACATCTCAGAGTTATCGAGGTAGTTAAGGTATAGATGGTGCATGAGCTTTTAGGCCATATTCAGAAGTTTGTGTTTTATTTTCATTTCAGTGGCACACCACTAGAGATTTTTAAGCAGGACATTAAAAAGAGATGTGACTTAAATTATTTAAAGATCAAATTGCTTAAGTTCTAAAAAAATTAAGAACTCATTTGAAGAGTAAAATATAGGTAAATATTGCCAGGAAAATGGAGAGTTGAAAATGTTGATGCTTTTTGAAGACAAATTAATAGATTTTCATTACCTTAACCTTTTAGATCCCAAGCTCCAATGAACTGGGAAATGAAACACATTTTCCGATACTCATTGTGAAATTAAGTGATAAAATATAAATACCCAAGTGTTTTCATGGAGATAAAACAGATTTGCTGTTGTTGTTAACTCCCCTGACTCATGATGTTCCTACATGTAATGAAATCAACTGTTGCTCGCCCCTGTTTCATTCCCATGGTTAGTTGCAGATCAAAGCTCTGGGAACTATGGAGTTTTCATTGGTTGATTGCTGCAAGTAGATAACCTAGATTAAAGAAAAAATTCTTAAATCTTGCCTTAGTCTGGATTTTTGTTGCTGTTGTTAAGTACCGTCGAGTCACAGGCAACTCATAGCGACCCTATGAAGGAGAGTTCTCGAAACTTGGGTGCCTGTCATCCTCTCTCCAGGTTTATAGGGTTTCCAGAGGCAACCTAGTATGGAAGTGGATGCCACTCCTCCTTCCAAGCTTGTTTTAATCGGGGAGCTCCACCCCACTCTCTGTCCGCTTTGGGTAGCCAATTGTTAACGCATTTGACACATCAGTGTCATAGTGTTCAACCTTACAGCAACCACAAGTGACCGCTGTACAGCAACTTGTACTCCAGGGCTATATGACCTAGAGGAATGTCTGAACAGTCTGGATAATCCACTGAAAATAGTAAGTAACATCACTACACCCCATACACCTTGGTTGACAAATGATGTTTTTCACACATGAGGTGTGTTGACTGAAAATCAAACTCAATTTTCTGCACTGAAGGTAAGAATTCTGCCACAGGACCAGGAATGTCTTCATAATGAAAAGATTATAGATTTAAGCTCTCTAGCATGTTGTAGTGAATTATTGTTAGTAATTATTATGCACATTAAATTACATGTGTTTTTAATTACAGCGTGAAATCTGGAGGACAATTACCTGGTCAACTGAATGGAAGAGATCTATATTTATTACCATTTCAAAAAAAGGTGACCTGACAGAGTGTGAAAATTATTGAAAAATATCACTGAAATTACACACAAGCAAAATATTGCTGAAGATTATAAAACAGAGACTGGAACAGTATAAATTAGTTATATAAATGTATAGAGATCTTATGAACAACCAGTATGAACACTGTGTTATCACGTGTCATCATCAATCTCTGACACATTCAAGACTATTGCCACAGTCATTGTATCAACTCATCAATCCTTCACCACCCCACCACCTCCCAAGCATGATATTCCACTCCAAGGAATAACCTTTCCTAGCAACATGTCTAAAGTGTTAGATGAAGCTTAATCATCTTTGACTCCAAGGAATACCTTGGTTGCATTTTCTCCAAGAATTATCTGTTTGAGATTTTGCCAGTCTGGGGGAAACTCAGCACTCTTTTCCAGAATTCTCATTCTTCTCAATGTTACTCATAATTCATTTTAAACCATACAGTCAAATGCCTTTGTATAATCAATAAAGCACAAATAGATATTCTTTTGGTATCTTTTCTTTCAACCAGGATCCATCTGACATCAGCTATGATATCGCTGGTGCCACAACCTCTTCTAAATCCAGCTTGAACATTGAATGTACCGTTCTAGTCATATTTTAATTATTTTCAGCAGTATTTTGCCTTCATGTGGTGTTAATTATAATGTTCAATAATTTCCACATTCTGTTGAATCACTTTTCTTGGGAATGGGAACAAACATTGATCTCTTCAGTCACTCTTCTAAACACAGACTTTAGTGTACTTATAAAAAGACTGGGAATGCCATGGGAACTTCAGATTCTGGCCTGTATCAACTTCATAAAAAAGAACAGACCACATTAGAAACATTCACAACATCAAACCAATTTCCATAAAATCAAACATGTTTTCCATGTTCCCATACCTACTTGTCCTAAATGCAACACTAATCATACTGTTCTGCTACAAGCTCATAAATCTTTGGCAATAGCCTTGTAGATATCACAAAAAATATTTATACTTATAGGATTTATTAAGAAAATTAACTGGTTACTAATCAGGTTGGCAGCAAGACCTAACACTTCAATCAGGACAGATTCTTAAGTGTACTTGCAGGCCCTTTAATCTTTAGGTCATCCAATAAGCTTGGGTGAAAACCTCTAAGTCTGTTTCCATAGGAAAACAACTATAAGTCAGTTTTGTTTTATGTTAGTCTCTGCTTGTTTCCTAAGCTTACTGCTGGTGTCCGATAGATTCAAGTATGACAAGAGCAGGAAGCTCTTGTCCAAAAACACACACACAGCCTTCTCTACTTCCTACTCTTCTCTAGTTAGAGTGAGATTCATGTCTTCTGTTGCTTGTTGTTAAATGTCGTCCACTCGACTACAAATCACAGCAATCCTATGAACAATGAATCTGAACTTTTCCCTATCCTGGGTCATCCTCGCCCTCTTTGATATATTGGAGCCCATTATTACAGTCAATGTTAATCCATCTTGATACCTGTTCAATTTAGACATGATAGGATGAGAAAATTGGCCAATCCCATCAAGAGTTGCTTACACATATCCTATTTCATGTTTTTACTTAGTCATGTAGTGGAAGTCCATGTTGAAGGCTAGAAAAGCCATTGTGAACCAAAACCCCATGACACTAGAGTAGCTTAAACTCCTTTCTTCAAAACTGTTGAAGGTTTTTTATCATATATTATGTCCTGGAAGATTTCAACATCGATAAGTTCTTTTTGAACCTTGATTTCATATATTACTTTTATCTTCTTTTGCTGCTTCTTGTCTCATCCAACATTTTCTGTATAAAGTTACTCAATACTGCAACACAGACCTTTAAGCTTTGCTTCAGTTTATTCAACTGGATGAATATTTATAGTGTTCTTCCTGACTTATTACATTTTTCTTATTTATCATGGAAAAAATACTAAGTCTAGGATAGAAGGAGAATTGATGCCTTTGAGCTGTGGTGCTGGAGAAGAGTATTGAGAATACCATGGACTGCTAGGAAAACAAGCAGATTTATCCTGGAAAGTGTTAAACCGGGTGGCTCCTTGGAGGCAAAGATGCTGAGGCTCCGTCTAACATACTTTGGACATGTGAGGAGGGACCGATCCCTGGAGAGGGATATCATGCTTGGGAGGGTGGAGGGACGGCGCAGGAGAGGAAGGCCCTCTATGAGGTGGATTGATTCAGTGACTGGGATAATTGGGATGGGAGTGTCAGAGACAGTGCGATTGGCACAGGACAGAGCGGAGTTTAGGGCTGTTGTACATAGGATCACTATGAGTCGCAAACGACTCGACGGCACATAAAACAACAACAGGTTAATTAAATGGTGTTCCAAATATTGTAGAAAAATTGCAAGTATTTGAATTCAAATGAAACCTATATGGGTTTTCCCCCCCCCCATTATACAGAAAATACTCCAATACCTTGTTTTCTGTGACAAAATAAGACAGCTTAGTTCATGTTTTCCATTTTTCAATTTTATTGGTTTACCTACAAAGTTTGTGTATTGTGGGTTTTCTTACTATTCTTCATTCATATTGTGTTTCATACAGTTATTTTCATTTATTATGTTTTATAAAATTAAACACCATTGAAGTTTGCCCACCCTGTCTTTCCAGATCCCCACCTGACCTTTCCTATTTCCTTGACTCACCCTCTCTACAACCACCAAATTGTGTTGACCCTATCATTTCCCCCCTGCCTAGTCTCATCATTTTGCTCCATCTCTCTCCCATTTGGATTGTCATACAGATTTTGCTACTTATCTATTTCTACAGTAGTGTTCTTATGCAGTATTTGTCTTTATGAGACTGAGTGAGTTCATTCAACATAATACCCTCCATTCTTTCCCAAATTATACAGTAATTTTGAAATGATTGCTCCTGAGTACTGCATAGTATTTCATCATGTGAATATACCACAATTTCTCAATCCATTAGATTGTATTTGAGTATTTAGGTTATTTCCATTTTCTTGCAGTGTGAACAACACTTCTATGAACAATGGTGTACAAATTTCCATTTGTGTCTCAGTTCTAATTTTCTCGGAGTGTATTCCTGGTAGTGGTCATACAGAATTTCTAGTGTTCACCTTTTTGATAAAATGCCAAACTATCTTCCAGAGTTATTGTACCATTTTACAATCCCACCAATAGTGTATAAGAGTTCCTATTTTTCCACATCCTCTTCAACATTCATTATTTGTTGTCTTGATAAACTTTGTTATGATTACTAGGGTGAGATGATGTCTCTTTGTGGGCTTAACTCACATCTCTCTTACTGCCAGTGATATTAGCACTTCCTCATAATGTCTGTTGGTCATACAAATGTCTTACTGTCTGAAAAGCATTTCCATGTCATCTGCCCAATTTATAATGGGTTATCAGTCTTTTTCTTGTGGAGGCCCTGTAGTATTCTGTAACATTTTGTTATTAGACCCTTGGCTCAGATGATATTGCCAAATGTTTGTCTGTTTTCCCAGTCAGTAGATTTCCTTTTTACCCTGTTGGAAAACTTTATTGATGCACACAAGGATTTAATCTTTAGAAGGTCCCATTCACCAATCTTATCCCTTCTGGCTGTATTTGTTAGGTTCTTTATACCATAGGCTAGGTAGGCCTTCTAAACTTGATCCCACTTTGTCCCTTATGATTTTTTTTCTTTTTTCGGCTTTACCTCCAGGTCTGATCTACCTTGAGTTGAATTTTGTGTATGGTAAGAGATGTGGATCTTGCTTTAGCTTGCACAGGTAGCAATATAATTTTGCCAACATCATTTGTTGACGATGTTGCTTCTCCATTTGATAGATTTTATTTCCTTGTCAAATATAAGTTAGTGATAGATGGGTTAAATTCTGGGTTCTTGATTGTGTTCCATTGGTCTAATATGTGCTTGTCTTTGTACCAATATCATTGCACCAATATTGTTTTGGTTATTACAGCTATGTATAGAAGGTTTTGAGGTCAGGGAGTTCTATGCCTCCCACTTCATTCTCGTTTTTCAGAAGTGCTTTGCTTATTCAAGGTCTTTTTCTTCTGCAAACAGACTTTTCAATCTCTTTGAAAAAGAAATTTGTTTTCTGTATTAGTATTGCATTATACATATAGATTGTTTTTGTTAGAATGGTCATGTTCACTATGTTTATTCTCCCTGCAGTGACCTGATAAAGATGTCTACTGTCACTATTTCTATCTGTATTGAATTGGAAGTGCTTGCTAGGGCATATGACAAGACAAGGAAATCAGATGTATCCAGATCAGCAAAGAGATGGTGAAACTGTTGCCTTAGTCAGATAATATGGTAATGTACACAGAAAACCCCAAGGTCTCAACAAAATACCATTAAAGCTATTAGATCAATTCAGTAATGTGGCAGGATGCAAGATCAGTAAATAAGTCAGTAGGATTTCTCCACAGTAATAAAGAACACACAGAAAAGGAAAATAAAAAAGCACTATCATTTAAATTAGCTAACCACAAATTGATACACTGAGGAATAAACCTAACTAGAGAAACAATAAACCTTTACAAAGAAAACTAGGAAACAATTCTGTGAGAAACATGAAAAGTCTAAATAAATGGAAAAAATATTTCCTGTTTATGGATAGAATGACTGAATATAGTGAAAATTACAATCCTAGCAAAAGCAATCCATGTGTTTAGCACAATCTCATACAGATACCAAATGGATTTGTTTTCCTTAAACACTTAAACAGAATGTTCGAGTTACAACCTTTCACAAAGTCAGCACATATACATGTACCTCTGCACCCAATCCTTTCCCATACTCCAAGAGTTGAGAGACTATGTTTCATGTTTCTGGTATTATGGCCTCTCTTATCATAGCACAAATTTTTAGGTAGGCATCAGATAATATTTAATGCCTTCCCTTTCCCCATTCTCTATTCCTCATGATGTAGTGTGTAAAATATTGAATTGTTAACCAAAAATTTGGTTTCTTGAATTTCCCATCTGCTCCATGGGAGACAGATCAGCATTCTCTTTCTGATTACAACCTTGGAAACATCATGGAAGATCCTCATGATTTGAAATGGACTCAAAGGACATTGATTTAATGTTAATTGTTTGATGTCCAAGTGAAACTCTGTGAGTGAAGAACAATTTTCGTTATTTTTGTGTGTGTGTGTGTGAAAAATCAATGTCTTCCCTCTGTTTTCTCATAAAATTCTTGCCATATATGCAGTGTATCTGATCTCCAACTGCTCAGTTTAATGAGACTGAAACAGGATATTGGTGGAAGAAGATAGTGAATGTTAGAAGCTTGTCCAAAAGAAAGCACTGAATAGAAGCAAAAAAGATACATGCGAATTTTGTGAATAAGATCACTGTTATAAATTTTGGGTGAATATGGGGGCTAGAGGGAGAGCAAAAAAAAGAATGAATAGCTGGTGAACACTATACTGGAATAGATGAAAGGAAGTACAATCTGAAAGGAATGGATAGACAAACATGTATGATTATAATTAAAATTTGGAACAGGGCACACATTACAAAGTGAATTGTGGAGGGAGAATGAGGAAAATGCATATGAATGAACATGTAAAAACCTAACCTCTTCATGAACTTTCACTAAATTTGCAGTAAATTATTAATTAAAAAATAAATCAAAATGAGAGGATCAGGGCAAGGATATAATTTTAAGGCAATTGAATATAGTGATTTGTGACAATCAGAATCTTAAATAGTCTGAACAGGTTTGTTTTCATCAGTTACACACTGATTTAATAACGGTATATAACATTTTTTTAAAAATATTGTTGTATTTTAAAGTACTAAAAAGTAACAAAGATATGTTGAATAGTGCTCAAAAAAACAACTGAATCCCTAGAGTGTGGTGTCATAAACTATATGATCATTGAAAACAAGGAAAATCTTCAATGAAATAGATTGACACAACAGCCATAAAAGAAACTCCAACATGCTAATAATCATGAGGATGGAACAAGACTGGGAAACATCTCATTCTGTTTCACATAACATCAGCATGATTCACATGCAGCTCTAAGAAAACTAATAATGTTTTAAAAATATATCAATGAAGAAAAGATGCATGATTTAGTTTCTTAGCCATGTAACCCAGTCATTCAACAAAGAAAGTTGTGATTTTCTTACCACCTTTTAAGTTATATCATTTTACCCTCTGTAGAATTCTTCAAACATTATATTCCTCCACACTTCAGCCGTTTTTGGTCCTGACTTCATTCTACTGTGACTTTTGGCTCAACTCATTGAGTACCTAACTTGCTCTTAGATGTTTCCACTAAGCTCCTATTTTTGATGACGCTTTGCCCCTCATTTACCTTGTCCCTTTTTTGCAAAGGATGAAAACAAGTTGATGAACATTTGCAACACACATAAACTTTCAATTAGGCCTTGTTTTAAATATGTGTATTTTGGCTCTAAAGCTTTGGAGTATTTTCAGTTTCAGAATTTTTTTAATCATTTTCTTTCAGGAAAAAATGCCATAATTGGCATAATTCAAAACTCTTCCTTGTTTAACTTTTAGTTGTGTGCAGTTTTTATCACTTTTGACCATCCAGCCAAAGAAAAACCTGGAGATTTTACTTTGCTTAGAATAAAGCAATGTTTTAAGACCACCTGTAGATGGTCTATCTACAAAGGTTTTTGTTTGCTTGAAGTTGAAGTGTAATCTATCTTGAAGACTGTAGACTTTGACTTAATGTTTGAGCTAAATAGCAGTGCCAAAACTAGCTTTTCTCAAACATCAGCTATGAATGAGTCTTCTAATGGATCTCTGGTGGCTTAGTGGTTAAAAGTTGTAATGCCAACGCAAATGCAGGCAGCTTGAACCCACCAGTTCAACTTTTAAAGGATGAGTAATCTCCTCTCATTAGATATCCTGCTTCTAAAAATTTATTGAATTATCAGTTATGAATAATTTCTGACTTGATCACACATAACAGCAACAATAATTAATCTTTTCACCATCTCCAAAAAATATTATCTTAAAAAAATCTGCTACATATTTCTTTTAGAGTTATGTTTCTAAACTACATTCTGATCAAATTAAGCTCGTATTTCTAATGCATCAGTGTTTCTTTACATAGATAGAGGAATCTCTCATAGACATAGATTTATATGATAACTTTTCATCATAATATCCATGACCCTTTTCCTCTTCTTTGCTCCGGTCATGCTAACTGACTATATTATCTCAGAATAGAACTTGTTGAACTGCTATGATTTTATCACCTTTCTCTCATCATGTTTCTGCACAAAAACTGACTTTCCTACCATTTTATACCTAGTAAGAAATTACCATCTTTGCCAGTTCAGGCCAACTTTGTTCATATTGCCTCAGACACAACTATTTATTGTTTGTATATTTAATTACCTTATATAATCCTTTTTAAAATTTCTATGTCAATTTTTATTTGACTATTAACTTCTTGAGGACAGGATTTATGTAAACTATGTCTCTAGTTGTACTGATTATTGTACTTAATAATCTATCTTATAAACATAATAAAAGTTGTCAGAATGAAAGTAGAATACACAGAAATAAATGAAAGAAAACACAGAGAATATAGAAATTAAAAGGAAAGTTCAAAAGGAGTGTCAGCAGTAAACAGAAGTTGATTGACCATGAAGCATATGCCTCCCCCGCCTTGCAGAGCCTCAGAGATTGTTGGGGATTTCTGGGAGTTGTCAGATTTTCTAGTAGAGCAAGTAAACTGAAATTGGCAAGATTTTCTCTATAAACATTTACAGTATATCACCCAAGGGACCATAAGCTCCAAGGCTGCTAATTTGTTGCAATTTATTTTCTTCTTAGAAATAGTTACTTACATGAAAAACTAATTTTATACTGATAATTGTAGATTCTTTCCCAAGGAGAATTTGTTATAGTCTACAGACTTCAAGTCTGCTATTACATATACACTAAAAATTCTATATAGTGTTTCTAGATGCACAGGAAAATATGAAAATTGGAACTAGGTAACAAAAAGAATTATTTCAGCCATCTGCTTATTTTCCCTTAGCACAGCTTGATTGCAAACTAATAAGACCATTATAATAACTTTGGCTATAGGATGAGAAAGTTCAGCTTAAAATTTGAATATGTATTATAAATTAGTTCATCATATTTTATCTAACATTATTGTTATTCTTACATGTTCATTTAACTCTATCATTAAATATTTAATTTCCTAATGAACTACCCCAAAGAAAAAGCTATACTCAATCTCTATTTGTTTTCCAGATCCATATTCAAGAGATTTAACACTTTATTGGTTATTTATCTGTTGCTTTCTGGTCCGTTTGACTAATATTAAGCAAATAAGTCAGAGTAGAATTGTCTCATACTATTTTCAGGGTTGTAATCTTTGTAAAAGCAGCTTGACCAATCGCTCTTCTGTGGAACAGCTAGTGAATTTAAAGCATTAAACTTCCTTTTACAACCAAATGCTTAACCACTTTATCACCAAAAGACTTTTATAAAGTATTAAAAAGCAAAGATGGCATTTTGAAGATGCTTGTGTGCCTGACCCACTATGCTTTATAGGCATTCAAAAATATGGTCAATGAGTAAGGAGAACAACAACAAAAAAATTCTGAGGAATTTGATGAAAAATATTGAACAAAAAAGGATTAATATAAGAATGAATAAATCTATCTTGAAAGAAGCATAGACAGACAACTTTTTAAAAGTGACTATGACAGACTTATATTGCTTACTTTGGAATGTTATCAGGAGGAGTTAACACATGATGACCAACGAACTCACAGTTATGATACAGAGAATGGGTTTTATTAGGGAAATAAGTTGGAGTTGGGGAGGTAAATATTACCCAATGCAGGCTAATTTTGGTACAGCAGTCCCAAGCCAGATTAACAACAATTCACAGTCCCTTAGTAAAAATTCTGGCTTCAGTTCACAAACACAAAGTCAAGAAGCCTTGGGTTTCCTCAATTATCCGGCAAGGTTTATCTCATAGCAATTTTAATTCAGCTTCTTCTTCAACATCCACAGAACAGCAAAAACTTTAACTGTGGCCTTTATCTCAGGGCTTCTCTGGTTATACCTTCCCATAGTTTCTACACAGTATTCCACAGTCTCTCCCATTCCATCACAAGGGTCTTGCTCCAGTCTCCTTCAAGACTTGCCATTCAGTGTGGAAAGTGCACTCTCTCTCTCTTATCATAGTCCGCAGCTGTTGCTTATGTGAAAAACTATAGGTTTGCAGTTAAGATAGCTGGAGACCAGAGAGGACCAAGGTAATGATTAAAACAAACAAACAAACAAACAAATAATTAAATAAATAAATAATCTTAGAAAAGATGATGTTAGGGTAACACTGCACACATATTGTTGTTACTGTTTTTAGCACTCATTGCATGTTTGAAGTTATGCCAACTCTATGCACAACAGAACAAAATACTGCCCAGTCTTCACAATCATTGCTATAATATAGACTACCCTTGTAACCACTCTGCCAGATCATTTGACTGAGAATCTGTTTTTATTTTCCCATTTATCTTCTACTTTGCGAATCATAGTACTTTTTTTCAGGGATTGGTCCATTTTGGCTATGTGTTTAAAATTAGCTAATTCACTTCTAAAGGGCATTCTGGCTTTCAAAACAGATTTATCTTTTTCTCTGGAAGTTGAGGTGGTGGTTGTTATGTGAACCACTGAGTCAAAACCAACCCATAGCTGAAACTCTGGTGGGTTTTCAAGGAAAGTTAATCACACAGGAGGAGATTGTTAATCTTTTCCCCTTGAAGCAGCTGGTGGATTTGAACTGTGTGCCTTCAGGATTGCAGCATAGCTTCTTACAAATAGGCCACTAGTTATTCTTTAACTAGACTATTTTCATTCAAAAGCATCAAAGTTTATTTTATTTTCCTACTTAATTATTTCTCTTTCTGATATATATCAGATGAAAGAGAAGGGGTCAGAAGAACTTTAGTCCT
This sequence comes from Elephantulus edwardii, assembly GCF_000299155.1. Lineage (NCBI taxonomy): Eukaryota > Metazoa > Chordata > Mammalia > Macroscelidea > Macroscelididae > Elephantulus > Elephantulus edwardii. The sequence goes on from NW_006399873.1 coordinate 10,160,448, forward strand.
CAAGCTTACATATTTGTTTTTAAAATTCTCCAAAGTTTATTTATCTAATAAATTATGTTGATTAATTTGTGATGGCTGCTTCATTGGGTGCTGCTTGTGAATCTAAGTAAAATGAAATCCATGATAATATGATCTTTTTATTTGTCATGATGTTGTTTAATGATACATTTACAAGGATTTTTGGTTTCTGTAAGTATAAGTGCATTCCATAGGCTATAATCTTTGATCTTCTTCATTAAGAGCTTCACTCTTCACTTTCATTAAGTCAGGTTATGCCATCTGTATACGGAAAATTGTTAATGTATCTTCTTCCTATCTTATTGTGTCATTCTTTCATTCTTTTACTTATAGTCCAGTTTCTCCAATTATTTATCAGCATGAATACACACACACACACACACACACACATTATGGAGCTTTAGTGGCCAGGTGATAAGAAGTTGCACTGAAATCTCAAAGGTATATGACTTGAATCTACCAGATGTTCTATGGGAGAAGGATGCACAATTACCTGCCACTGAAAATTCATTGGGTCAATTCTAACTTAATAATATACTATAATAACACATATTTATACATATATACTGTGCAACAGACCATTAATTACTCATATGCAAGTTCAAACTGAAGCAAAAGAAAATTTTAAAGACCTTCAGAAATAAAAATTTAACCTGAGTCTATTGTGCCTTAATTAAAAAAAAAATCATTTCAGGAAATTGCTTGAGGATTGAATGAAGAAGAGATGAGCTGTGGGAGAATATAAAAAAAGTATTGTCCCTGAGGAAAGAAAAAGATAATTATAAAGACAAAAGAAGAAGAAAAGACAGATGAATTTTAGTAGAAACTCTGAAAATAGCACTAGAATGCCAAGAAACCAAAGCAAAAGGGAGGGATCAAGAAATAGAGGAGCTGAGCAGAAGATTTAAAATGGCAGTCCAGGAAAACAAAGAAAAATATTATAATGAAATGTGCAAAGAGCTGGAATCAGAAAATAAAGGAAATGAATTTGCTCTGCATTTTTTAAGCTGAAGGAACTGAGGACTAAATTCAAACCTTGAGTGGCAATACGTAAGGATGTTATGGGCAGAATATTCAGTGATCCAGCAAATATTGGAAGAAAAGTACACAGGATTGCTGTACAAAAAAGGATTGGCTGATACTGAAGAATTTCATGAAACAACATATAATCAAGAAGCAATGGTGATGAAAGATAAAGTTTAACCTGATCTAAAAGAATTGGCAAAAACCAAGGACCCCAGGAACTGATGGAATACAAAATGATATATTTCAACAGATATTGCCTTAAATATGATGACCAGGTCGTGCTAAGAAAATGGAGAAGAAACAATAACCTGTTCAACTGGAAGAGATTAATATTTATTCTTGTTTTTTTAAAGGTGATATAATAGAGTGTGGGAATTATCTAACAATATCACTAATACTGTATGGAAGAAAAATTTTAATGAAGATTAGCAAAAAATGTCTGGAATATATTGACATAGAAGTGCTAGAAATGTAAGCTGGGTTTAGAAGAGTCCACAGCACTAGAAACATCACAGCTAATGTCACATGGATCTTTGCTAATATCAGAGAGTACCAGAGTATCTGTATTTCATTGACTATGCAAAAGCATTTGACTATGTGTATCTTAACAAATCATGTCTAATCTTGAGAAGAATGAGAATCTCGGCATACTTGATGGTGCTCACATGGTATAAAATTAAGATAGAAATGAGTCAGGAACGTGTCTTGTCTCCATAACTTTTCAATCGAAGTGTGGAACAGAATATTCAGAAGGATGGGTTTTATAAGTAGGAATGTAGCATCAGAATTGGAGGAAGATTCATTAATAACCTGAGTTATGCAGATGATACCACTCTGCTTGCCAAAACTGAGAAGAGTCTGAAGTGTCTGCTGCAGAAGATCGAGGATGACAGTCTTCAATATGGATTGAATATCAATGTCAAGAAAACAAAATTTTTCACCATTAGGCCAATTGGTAGCACCGTGATAGAAGGAGAAGATCCTAAGATTGTTGACAATTTCAGCTTGCCCAGTTTCATAATCAATACTACACCAGTAGTGAAGAAATCAAATGATGAATTGCTTTGGGAAAAATCTGCTATAAAGGACCTCTCCAGAGTACTAAAGAGCAATGATGTTGATCTAGAGACTAAGGTGTGCTTAATCTAGCTCATGGGCTTTGCTATATGGGCTATGAATCAGAAAGCTAAAAGATTACAAAGGATAACATAAAAATTGATGCCTATGAGTTGTGCTAGAGAAGGGTATAGAACATGGTGTGGACTACCAGAAGACCAAACATATTGGTCTTGGAGAAGATGATACCACGTTTCTCCTTGGAGGCAATGCTTTTGAAGCTCCATCTCACATACTTTGCACATTTTTCTAGCAGGGACCAGTCCTTGAAAGACATCATACTTGGGACAGGGGAAGAGAGAAATAACCTGGAGAGATAGGTGACAGAGTAATTGGGATAATGGGGGTAGGTGCTTTGGAGACAGTGAGATTATTTCAGGATAGGGCAGAGTTCAGAGCTATTGTGCATAGGATCGCTATAGGTCACATTAGACTTGATGGCACATGACAAAAACAACATATCTATATATCTGTATCCATTAATCTATCTATAATTTAATTGGACTAATTAAAAGTGCCTTACCTTGTCTATGTATAAAAGGAATAATGAACTGTGAAGAGTATTAAACCCACAACTATTATGTTTCCCAAAAGTCATAACATTGACAACTTTAAAGAAGGAGTGTTATTCTATATATGCTATACTGCTGTGAGTAGAAATGGGCTGATAAGAATGAGGGTTGCAGAGTGGATTATATTTGGGGTTGGGGGTATGGTTGGGGGATGTGCGGCGGGGGGGATTGTGTACCAATGAGGAAGTTTTTCCTTTGCTTTTCAAGGAGAGGAGCAAAAGGGGGGCAGGGGGGGAGAAGGGTGCAACAATGAATGAATGGAATTCCAAAACCTCTGTAGATGTTCATTGAAATGAAAAATAAACAAATAAAAGAATGTAGCAATAACAGTCTACCTATACAAGATAAATCAGGTCCTACACATGTCATTAAGAAATATAGTTCAGGCAGTGCACAGTCTTAATTTTTTTTTATTTTTCTCTTTTAAAAATGGAGAAAAATAAGCCTAATAGTTTATGTAAGATGAAAGTTGACACCTTTACAGCTGTCTGTGTGGATTTGAGTTGCATAGGAAGAAAATAAGATACATTTTATTCTGCCAGGTAAAAGCTGACAGAATATAACTTATGTTGATTCATAATAGACATGCCATTTCTAACCTTCCAGTCTTCTCAGTCTGGAAAACAAATTTGACTAGTAATAAACATTATCTTAACTATGCATATGCTCCGCCTTAACCTGCAGCCCTTCCAGGTAATACTCCATGCTGATTTCTTCTGGTCTGACATCTCCTTTGTGTGCTAGGATTTAAGTTAACCTTTTATACTTTTATAGCAGATGCTGAAAGCACTGAAATAGGGATTTGGTTAATTGCAAGAGACCATCCTTAGTTACAAAGGGTTGAGAAAGATTCAGGAAATCACCAACAGTTAAATTAGGAGAGGATCAGGCACTGTCCCAGTGGGAAAAGAAATGTAAATGTTAAAAGCTCAATCTGATACATATTTCTGAAATAGAATTTGTCAATTACAAATGCAAAGTAGCAGCAATTTGGTATTAGTGACTTTGTCTGTTTTATATGCTGAGACCTTGAAGCAGTCAAACTGATTGCCAAGTATTGATATTGAAGTATTGGCAATGCATAAAGCTTCACAGTGAGAACATTTTCTCTTAAGAGTCCTCAGGGATTTTGTATTTACAGCAACAGTCCCTGTACATCTCTTCTCAGGCCTCTAGACCAACTGGAATTTACTTAATTTGTCATCTGTAGTCCAATAATTGAAAAATAAGAAACATGGAGAGGAAAGGGGGAAATTAATAACTATAAATATAGTTGTTGAGATGTGTATCAGAGTAAAACTGCCCTCTCTTAAACAGGATTTGAAGAAAGGTCAGCTATGAATAGGTTCTTACTTAATGGCAACAGGCTATGTTTTGGGTTGTTTGTTGTTTTTTTCCCTCCCAGACTTAAAAAGATAGATTACTATGCCTTTCTTGTAAGGAAACTCTGGGTTGACACAAACATATAACTCTTTGTTTTCAGATGATGTGTTAACTCTTCACACCATCCAGCAAGGATTCTCCAAAACCGATCAAAATCACTGCTGTCCAGTCATGATTGATGCAATAGGACCCTCCACTGGCTTCCAAATCACCAGTCTTTACTGGAAGAAATATTATTTTTTTTTCCTTCACAGGGCAATTACTTGACTCAAACTGCTGACCTTTGTACCAGAAATTTGAAACACTTAGAACTACATCACTAGTACTACTTTGATGTGGTTATATGCCGTTGAGTCACCTGAGAGTCATAGTGACCCGTTGTACAACAGCTCTGAAGTTTGCCTGAGCCAGTCTAACAGACCCGACACACCTACCCACATTACTCTGCTTACTATATCAATTTATATTAATCCATCTCATTCAAGGTCTTCCTCTCCTATGCTGTTCCCCCACTCTTTCAAGCATGATGGCTTTCTCCAAGGACTTGTGCCTCCTTGTCATGTGTCCAACGTATGTGAGATGAAGTTTCAAAGTCTAGCCTACAAGGAGAAACTTAGTTCAAAGCAAGGTAACACTGCATGGTTCAAAATTGGGAAGGGTGTATGCCAGGGATGCATCCTGTCTCCATACCTTTTCAACATGTATGCAGCAGATTATCCGAGAGGCTGGGCTCTATGAGGAGAATTGTGGCATCAGGATTGGTGGAAGATCTATTAACAATCTCCGTTATGCAGATGACACAACCCTGCTTGCTGAAACTGAGGAGGACCTCATGCACTTGCTGCGAAGGGTCAAGGACTGCAACCTTCAGTATGGACTAAGGCTCAATGTCAAGAAGACAAAGATTGTCACCACTGGACCAATTGGCAGCGTCAAGATGGATGACGAAGAGATTGAGAGTGTTCACAGCTTCAGTTTGCTCGGCTCCACAGTCAACACTCTTGGTACCAGCAGTCAGGAAATCAAAAAGCGCATCGCGATGGGAAAGTCTGCTGTTAGGGACCTCTCAAAGGTACTCAGGAGCAACAGTGTCTCTCTGGAGACTAAGGTGCGCCTGATACAGGCCATGATATTTGCAATCGCTTGTTATGCATCAGAGAGTTGGACAATGACTAGGGAGGACGGAAGGAGAGTGGATGCTTTTGAGCTGTGGTGCTGGAGAAGGGTACTGAATGTACCATGGACTGCCAGGAAAACAAACATATTCATCTTGGAGAGGATTAAACCAAGCTACTCCTTGGAGGCAAGGATTCTGGGGCTTCGTCTGACATACTTTGGACATGTTGCCAGGAAGGACGGGTCCTTGGAGAGGGACATCATGCTTGGGAGGGTGGAGGGACAGCGCAGGAGGGGAAGACCCTCTATGAGATGGATTGATTCGGTGACTGGGGTAATCGGGATGGGTGTATCAGAGGCGGTGCGGTTGGCGCTTGTGCATAGGGTCGCTATGAGTCGGAAACGACTCGACGGCACATAACAACAACAACAAGACATCCTTATATATTTTCTTCACAGTCTGTGGTATATTTGAGACTCTTCTCCTGTACCACAATTCAAAGACATTGATTCATCTTCCGTCATCCTAAATCATTGTCCAGATCTCTGATGCATAGCATGTAATTGCGAAGACCATGGCCTGGATAAGACACACCTTAGTCTCTAGACTGACATCATTTCGGTGGGAATAAATTATAAGTAGTCTTCAGGTTATGAATCCAATATACAGACAACCTCTATTTGTTCTATTTTTTCTTTCATAGTCCATGAAGTAAAACAGGAACAGATCCAAAGCTTAAAATATACCCACACCCTTAGAAAGAGAGATTTTGAAGAGGCATAGTTAGGTCTTTTAGAAATCTGATGTGTGATACTCAATTACTGATTGACAAGACTGTATACTTTCTCCTGAAAGATGTATTCAAAACAATGTGTTCAGATATCATCTTCTAATAGAGTGCAACAATGTTTGAGAAAAATGTTACCATCTTTGAGTGGGACCTCACTGCTTTGCCCAATGCTTAAGATTTGAGGGCAAGAGTTTTGGTTGCTCCATTATATAGATATGATACTTTGGAAGGACATTAAATTTATAACACAGCTTTGAGACATAATTTTCCCCATTTTGACACTTTTAAAAGTAAAACTAATTTGTGTTTATTCCAAGTGACAGTTCTTCAGTCATGATGGAAACTGGCATAACCAGTTAAAAGTCCTGGAAAATTCTCAAAGATATGATTTAGAACATATTTAGTATATAACTTGGGAGCTACTTGTACCTAAAACAATTCTTATAGGATGGGAGAGAGCAAAATGGAGTCATAAAATTAGCAGTTATGAATTTTCAGAAATTTATAAATTATATTTTCTACATCATTTATTTTGTTAAATCCCACTCTACAATTGAACTTTACCTGATTTCACAGAAGATGACAAAAGTGTGTAGAGATGTCTCTGTATAAAATACCTGGTAATTGTGAGCCATGACTCTTAGGAAAATATAAACTATATCAAAACAAGAGGTTTACTGATAACCATAGTTAATTTATAGGCATAGGAAATTTTATAGTTTGATACTGATATTTACTACAATTTTATAAATAAATGTATTCTTTTGTAAGAAATATTATCAATACCTAGATCAGTATTGTGCAA
>NW_006399873.1:10167894-10185174 GCF_000299155.1 Elephantulus edwardii
TGAACATCTACAGAGATTTTGGGATTCCATTCATTCATTGTTGCACCCTTCTCCCCGCACAAACCCCTCCCCCCTCCCCCCCCATTTGCCCCTCTTCATGTTTACTTTTAATTAATTTTTTCACAGGTTTTTTTTGATACTTCATAACATATTCCCTTAAGATGTCATGAACATGAATACTTCCAAAATTATAAATATACACATATGAAATTTTTCATCTACTAGCTGCTCCACAGGAGAAGGATGGGCAAGCTCTCATGCAATTAACTGCTTCTGAAAGTCCACTAAAGGGTCATTTATGGGTTAGTTTGGCTCAGTGATATACAGCAATAAATAATGAAAGTAAATACAATTTATCTGAACCAATAGTGATATGTGATTTTAAAATTTAACTAAGAGTAACTTTAAGTATTATAAATACTTATAAGATAATCATGGAATGTCACAAAAAAATGGAAGAAATATAAACTCTGAAGTTAGTAAATAGAATTCTGTACTCTCTTATAAAAACAACCTTAAACAAAATTTTAGATTCTCTATAAAATTAGGATATAGCATCAGGATAATTCACAGGGCTATATCAAACAGGATAAAATAAAACAACATTATTGATACTAGAATTCTTAATGCATATTAAATGGCAGTAAATGTAATTCTCTCTCCTCTCCTAATTTCTTTTAATTACTCCTAGACTGTTCTATTTTTATGGATCTGGTCTGATTTTCCTTGCATCTTTTGCACTATTACCATATAGTAGCCATTTTTGTAAGTTATTTTATGCTAGTAATCTCATGGAAGATATATTTTCTCAAATAACTGTAGTTCTCTCTCAAGTAAGATATCCTTGCCTTGCTCTACTTCCACCTTACATGCTGAAAAGATACTGATTGGTTTAAACTCAAAATTTCTCTTCTGACTAAGGCTAATGTATTGTCTCTTTCATTTCCACTGTAAAAGTAATTTTAAAAATTTTAACTCTAAAGACTGAAAAATTACATTATTCAAAATGGACACACTCGTCAGACACAGGAGCGGCAAAACCATTATGCATATCTATGCAGCAAATCACTTGTTTATCAGACAATTACGTAAAGATGTAAGCAGTTTGTCTCTGGTAAAAAAGTATTCATGAACCTAATTACATAAAACTGATGCTACTCACTTAGGTAGTAAATTTCCCTTCCTACTCAAATTGCCAATTTTAATATTTAAAAAGGACTTCAGACTGACTTTAATTTCACTTTAATCAATCACTAACATCTTGTTGTTGTTGTTAAGTGCTTTCCAGTTGCAGGCGACTCATAAAGACCCTAAGAAGGAGAGTCCTCGATGCTTGGGTGCCTTTCATCCTCTCTCGAGGTTCTTAGGGCTTCCGGAGGCAAGCTAGTATGGAAGTGGATGCCATTCTTCCTTCCAAGCTTGTTTTCATCGGAGAACTCCACCCCACTCTCTGTCCACTTTGGGTAACTGACCATCAACACATTTGACACATCAGTGTCACAGTATTCAGCCTCACAGCAACCAAAAGTGACCATGGTAAGGCAACTTGTACACCAGGGCTATACAACCTAGAGGCATGTCTGAACAAAAACAATGAAAGACAGGCCAGAGGGCCGCAGATTAAAAGTCACCCACCTTTGGCTCGGTACTTTTCTTTTTCTGTATGGACCATTCTCTCAACAGGTATATCTTAGAGAAAGTACTCCTTAGTGGTAAGGATGGTAACGTTTAGTCTAACATACTTTCGACATGTTGTTGTTATCTGCTGTCAAGTAGACTACAACTCACAGTGATGATATGGACAACAGTTCTGAACCTTGCCATATCCTGAGACAATCTCACCATCACTTACACACCTCACTTCTTTGCCATAGTCCATCTCATCCAGCATTTTCCTCTTCTGTAATGATCCTCTATGCTTTTACACATGATGCCATTCTCCAAGAACTAGTCATCCTTCCTGGCAACTTGTCCAGAGTATGTGAGATGGAGTTTCAAAATCTTTGTCTCCAAGAAGCAACCTGGCTTCATTCTCTCCAGGACAGACCTCTTTGTTTTCTTGGAAGTCCATGGTATGTTCAGTACTCTTCTCCACTACCAAATATCCAAGGTATCAATTTTCTCTGTTGTCATTATCCAATTTCCAGCTCTCAGAGGTATAGTAAGCAATTGAGAAGACTATAACACCTGCATAAGGTGCTCCTTAGTCTCTAGATATCATTGTTCTTTAGCACTCTGGAGAGATCTCTGGCAGCAGATTTCCCCCCAAAAATTCATCTTTTCATTTTCTGTTGATGCCAAGAATGTTGACTGTGGATCCTAGCAAGGTGAAACCGTTAACAACCTCTGTCTTTTCTCAATCTACCATGATACTGCCATGAGTGAGAATGATAATGAATGACCCAGAAGAGAGAATCTTCATTTTCTTGATGCTAAGGTATAACCCATATTGAAGGCTGCAGTAGTAGAGCTTCTGCAGCAAATTTTTCAAGTCCTCCTAAGTGTTGATGAGCAAGGTTCAGTGGAGCTTTATTAAAACATCTAGTTAGTGGTGGATATAGGAATTCCAAACACACATTGTAATTAGCTTTCTCTTCAATATCTGTGTCTTCTACTTTCTGTAGAGGTGTATCTATTAATCTGAAATGAGGGTGGAAATCTATTTTTTTCCTAAATAAGACATATATATTCATCCAAAATAGGACAAGAAAACAAAAAATCCCGAACTTACTAGTCTTTCTTTTACTGCAAAGTAAGAGTATTTTGCAGTTTTCTTTATCATTATTGAATCTGAATTCCTATTTTTTTCTCAATCTTTATACAAATGTTAATCTCTGAAACAATTCATTCCAAAGTACACCAGAGAGGAAGAAAAAGCCATAGTGCAATTAAAAGGAGCTTTAGTGAACACCTTTGTAGGTTTTCCTATCGTCATCTAGGTTTTTCCTTAATATTTGGATATAACTAGTATCTTGGACATAACAGTATCAGTATGGATGGTGAAGAGATTGAGATAGTTAACAGTTTTTAGTTTGCTTGGTTCCACAGTCAACACCCTTGGTAACAGCAGCCAGGAAATCAAGAGATGAATTGCATTGGAAAGTCAGTGTGAGGGCCTCTCGAGAGTACTGAAGAGCATGTGCTATGCATCAGAGAGTTGGACAGTGACTAGGGACGGTAGAAAGAGAATCTATGCCTTCGAGCTGTGGTGCTGGAGAAGAGTGTTGAATATACCATGGACTGCTAGGAGAACAAACAGGTTTGTCCTGGAGAGGGTGAAGCCAGGCTCCTTGTAGTCAAGGATTTTAAAGCTTCATCTGACATATTTTGGGCATGTTGCAAGGAGGGACTGATCCTTGGAGAGGGACATCATGTTTGGGAGAGTGGAGGGACAGCACAAAGAGGAAGACCCCTGATGACATGCATAGATTCTGTGATTGGGGTGATAGGAATGAGTGTGTTTGAGAGCACGAGGTTGGCACAGGATGGAACGGCATTTAGGGCTCTTGTACATAGGGTCACTATGAGTCGCAAGTGACTCAATGGCACATAACAACAACAACAACAATATTTGGACGTATATTATAGTTGTTGTTGTTGTTGATTGCCTTCGAGTCGAGTATGACTCATAGTGACCGTATAAACAAAAGCCCTGAAGCCCCTCTATAACTATTGACATTTATCAAAGTTCATAGAGTTTCTGGAGACATGTTGTTTAGGAAGTGGATACTACTCCTGCCTCTAAAGCTGTCTTTAACTGGGAGCTCCACCAAACACTATCCACCATGGGTAACCATTATGGCATTTGACACCCCAGCGGCACAAATTTCAGCATTACAGTAATACCAGTTTACCTCAGTATGAAAAACTTGGAAGAAAATAACAACTATGATTTGTTATCATCTAAGTTGTAATCAAAAGAAGATTCAAGATGTGAGCCAGGCGTTTATTGGTAAAGAAGTGAAGTATTTGGCATAAGGCAGTTTCTCCTGAGTTCAGAGGAGTGGAGGTTAATGTGCCTGGCTAGAGATAATGTTGGTAAGTCCAGGAAACTAATCCTTTCAGGGTACCCAGTTAGAGATGTCTAGAATAATGAGACATTCACTGTACATCTTACATGTTGTCGTGGAGAGTATCATGAAAGAATTCTCAGTAAGAGAGAATGAAGTAAGCTTCAGTCAGAGGAGGTGCCTGGACTAATCTAGAGGTTAATTGCAAACCAAGAATGTTCTGGCATGTGCTGAGGTCGAGCTGGTTCTTGTGGGAGTAATGGAGAGGAATTAACACTGACCATCATCTATTAAGTAGTATATGCAGGTGGGCCCAGGCTACAAGGTGAGAGATTGAATTTTTTTAGCTATTGTTAATGTCATTGCCACTACCTTTTTTGAGCACACTTGCCATAGGAATAGCCATTCAAGATAACCACGCGACATCATTTCTGAGTCTGCGTTTGGTTCTTCTTACAGGATTGCTAAAAGTCATAGTCTACTTAATGAAATATGCTGTTGTTGTTGTTGTTGTTATGTGCTGTTGAGTCACTTGCGACTCATAGCGACGCTATGTACAACAGCCCTAAACTCTGCTCTGTCCTGTGCCAATCTCATTGTCTCTGACACCCCCATCCCGATTACCCCAGTCACTGAATCAATCTACCTCATAGAGGGCCTTCCCCTCCTGTACTATCCCTCCACCCTCCCAAGCATGATGCCCTTCTCCAAGGACCAGTCTTTCCTTACATGTCCAAAGTATGTTAGATGGAGCCTCAGAATCCTTGCCTCCAAGGAGCCATCCAGTTTAACCCTTTCCAGGATCAATCTGTTTGTTTTCTCACCAGTCCATGGTCCTCTCAATATTCTCCTCCAGCATCACAGCTCAAAGGCATCAATTCTCCTTCTATCCTCCTTGGTCATTGTCCAACTCGCTGATGCATAACAAGTGATATCAAAGACCATGGCCTGTATCAAATGCACCTTAGTCTCCACAGAGACACCATTGCTCTTCAGTACTTTGGACAGGTCCCTAACCACAGACTTTCCCATGGCAGTACACCTTTTAATTTCCCGGCTACTGGTGCCAAGAGTGTTGACTGTGGATCCAAGCAAACTAAAGCTATGAACAATCTCAATCTCTTCACCATCCATCCTGATATTGCAATTGTCCAGTGGTGAGAATCTTTGTCTTCTTGACATTGAGCCTCAATCCATATTGGAGGCTGCAGTCCTTGACCCTCTGCATCAAGGGCTTCAGGTCCTACTCAGTTTCAGCAAGCAGAGTTGTGTCATCTGCATAACGCAGACTGTTGATAGATCTTCCAACAATCTTGACCCCACATATCTCCTCATTGAGCCCAGCCTCCTGGATTATCTGTTCTGCATACAGGTTGAAAAAGTATGGAGATAGGACGCATCCCTGGCATATGCCCTTCTCAATGCTGAACCGTGCAGTACTCCCTTGCTCTGTTCTGCCTCCTGGTGCATTGTATATTTTGATCCTCATAGCCAAGATTTCTTTGCCTTAAGAGTACAGCTGATACTGCCAAATGAGTGAGAAATATAGCAGATTTGGTGCTGAGAGACATTTAAATGGTTGTATGTCCCACGCTACTTTTGCCTTATGTAATTTTGCTTTCATAAAACTTCTTTCTATCAACAGGCTTACCACCAATTAGGTTCTTCTTTTAGCTGCAGGGTACATTAGACTACAAATTTAACCTGGATAAATCAGCTACTCCTCTTCTTGCTTTTAAAGACAACTATTCTACATGTGAATGTCTATGTTTGACTGACCAACTGTGAACCCCTTGAAAAGATTTTAAAAACAGCCTGTTATTAATAGTGACATAGTTTGTTTGAAAATGTTTTGTATTTTAAATTTAATTCAGTTAGTCCTTGATATCAACCTGGATGTACTATTAAGTTTCTACTGAAATCTCTAAAAGGCAGTCTTTTCTTGAAACCACATCAGTCCAAAGAGGAGAATTAAATACCCCCACTAATATTTTGAAAAAGTATCTGAGAAAAATATGTAAATATTGTAGCAGAAGGTAAACTTTGTTTTGGAGTTGTACATTATTCTTATATCTCATGGAAACAAAAAAATAATTAACCTTGTTTACTTTAATACTATTAATAATGGAGTTTTAGTAATGAACCTTTTAGACATTGTCTTATTTCCCATGGAAATTGCTGTGATAAAAATACTAGCTAATAAACCAAAGAAATACTTCAAAGAGAAAAAAAGAAGATTAAATAATATTGTTGGTATGGTGCCCAAACTGCATCTCAGGTTATTTCTTTTATGACAGAGAGATTCTTCAAATAAGTCTATTGATGATTACAGCCTTTGTGAATTAACTTTGAAAAGACTTTCATAATACCAACATGAACTTAAACAGGTGAAATTAAAGACTGAGAAAAAAATGTATGCAACTCTGAAAATGTATAGTATACTATGCCAAAGCAGAAAACAGCTACTTAGCCTACCTGACAGAGAAAACTGAGTCAATAGAATGCAAGAATGATCAAACTGTATCATTAATAGCACAAGTGGGTATTATACTGACAAGTAATCGGATACTATTTATTATCAATCAATCATTAACTCTTTACATTCCCTTTATCCTTATGTATACAGACCTACCTTTGCTTGTAAAGAACCTTAGTGGTGTAGTGCACAACGTTTTGAATTATAAAGTGAAAGCTCATCAGTTGCAATCTACTCTTTGTTCCATAAGGAAAAGATGTCCTCCCATGAAGATTCATAGCCTCTGAACTTCATGTATAGTTGCCATGAGTTGAAACGGACTCAATGACAGTGGGCTTTGACCTTTCATTTTCTCAACTTCAAAGGTTTATAGAGATAGATAGATGATACATAGATGGATAGATATAAATATATATCTCTCTCTCTATCTCTATATCTTTCCTTCCATCTTCAGGGCTTTCACTGTAATAAAAATTCTAACAAAATCCTCTCTTCACAATAATATTATTTTCACATATTTTCAGCTTCTTTAAGCATTTACTCGATAAGATGGATCTATTCTGTGAGTGGAGTGGTGAGAATGAGTGTATTTGATACGGCGAGTTGGCACAGGATCAAACGGCATTTAGGGCTCTTGTACATAGGGTTGCTATGGGTTGCAAGCGACTCGATGGCACATAACAACAACCACAAAGCATTTTACTTATTTTTTATCCAAGCAACATGCACACACATGTACCAGAAAAAATAATAGTGATACACTTAAAATTATAATGATAAATACATAAATTTGAGCTATAGCACATATTTTCTTTCATGCGCACTCTCAGTTACAATTTCTTTAGTATTACTAGAAAACCAAATATATGATCCCTACAGCAAGATACATTAGAAGTAAGGAAGCATAACAAATGGCAGGTTGTAGAAAGCATTTTATCAAATTAATTATAATAGAGAATTCAAGTAAAGGCAATTAAGCAGGGGGAAGAGACCAGAGAGAAGGGAGATATAAAAAAGGAAAGCTATAGAAAGTTATTCAGGAAGAACATTTTCTTGTCTGTAAAGGCAAGCAAAAGAAAAAAAAAAAAATCAATTGACTTCCAAATGGTAGAAGTGGCAATGTCATATAGACGAAGACATAATTATCTAATTTATGGTTCTAACAATGCATTTCCCTAGTTGGAAATGGCCAAGTAATTGACTCAAGTTAATAGTTTCCATTTTCAATTCCTCTTTTTTATGTTCCTTTACAAAAAGATATATTAGCAATAGACTTAATTATCCAATATTTAGGGGAGTCTGAATTATTCAATTTAGTTATATATATTGATCAAATTTATTAAAAACTGCTTACATTTTATCTTCTATACATACACAGCTAGAAGATATAAGGCTGTTTATCTTGTGTCCAAATTATATTCAAATATAACTCAATTTTTTATAATTCAGAATATATTGATTTCTTTTTTTAATGACTTATATTTTTAAGTCAGAAGCCATCTTTACAAGTTTTTCACTTGATATTCTAATTATTGTTTTTAAATTAAAATATGTATATCCCAATAATTATAGCATTTAAAAGAATTAGTTCAAGTACAAAATTAAATCCAAATAATCTTTTGTCCCCCCCAAAATGAAAATAAAGATACCCATATTGCTGGGCCAGCCCAAAGTGCCATCATCTCGGGAGAGTAGAGAAATAACGAGCAGACATAAGTGACTGGAGGCCTTAACAATCATAGCAAGGTTCAGTTTGGGGATGCAGGGTGCTGACTGGACAAAGCAACAGATGGAGGAGGGTGTTGACGGAGTGGGGTGAGGTGACAAGAACATGACATACATACTGAAGGGGGGTGACCAAAACCAAATCTGTAACCAAGACTCATTAATAATAATTGACTAGATGACAAACATTGAGAACAAGGGAGAAGGATTGCTGGAAAATATGAACTTGGTGACAGAGATAAAGCTGAATAAAAATGATTGAATTTTGTGCAATCAATTGTTTGCTCATTGTAAATACCTTTTACATAAAACACAAAAGGTGAGTATACACATAGACAAAACCTGATGGATTACACAGGAATCAGATTAATTACATCTGGGAAAGAATAATTAGAGAAGCTCAATATCAGTTGTTTAAACTAGGCCAGGTGCTAATTGTGGAATAGACCAACTACTCACGTGAAAGTTCAAATTAAAGCTAAAGAAAATGAAAACAAATCCACTAGAACAAAAATTTAACCTTGAGTTTATCTGTCCCACCTGAATTTAAAAACCTTCTCAAGAAAAAGCTGAAGACCTTGAACACTAATCAACAAAGACTAGATGAATTATAGGAGTATAGTCAAGAATATTATCCAGGAAGAATGCAAAAGATCATTGCAAAGACATAAGAGGAAGAAAAGAAAGAGATGGATGTCTGAAAAGACTCTGAATATTACACTGAGATTCCAAAATAAAGGGAATAAATTAAGAAATTGACAGATGATTTCCAAAAGCAGTTCAGAAAGATAAAGCAAAGCATTTTGATGAAATGTGCAAAAGAGCCAGAGTCAGAAAACAAAAAGAAAAGAACTCACTCAGCATTTCTTAACTCCAGAGAACAAAGGCAAGCATTGGGTTGCAATACTTAAAGATGCTATGGGAAAATAGTGAATGATCCAGGAAGCATTAAAAGAAGACAGAAGAAGTCAGAGTAACTGTACCAGAAAGAGTTGGCTGACACAAGAATTTCAAGAAACAACATATACCCATGAGGCAATGGTGATGAAGAAGGTAGTTCAAGCTGCTCTGAAGAATTGGCAAAAGATAAGGACCAGGAATTGATGGAATATTAACTGACATATTTCAATAAATAGATGCAGTCCTACACATGTTCACCAGGTTGTGCCAAGAAGTCTAGTACAATTACCTGGCCAACTGACAGGAAGAGATTAGTATTTATTCCCATTCCCCAAAAAGATGATACAACAGAATGTGAAAATTATCCAAAAATATCACTAATATCTCAGGCACTCAAAATTCTGCTGAAAGTTATTAAAAAATCACTGGAACAGTACATTGACAGAGAAGTGCCAGAAATGCAAGCTGGATTTAGAAAAGGCTGTGGCACTAGGGACATGATTGCCAATATCAGATGGATCTTGGCACAAAAAGTACCAGGAAGCAAAGAGTAGCAATAAAATGTCTATTTATGTTTTTTTGAGTATACAAAGGCATTTGAGTATGTGGATGACAACAAATTGTGGCTAATATTGAGAATAGTGGAAAACTCAGAGCACTTGCTTTTGATCATGCAAAACCTCTACTTAGTAGAGAAAGCAACTGGGTATAATTTTAAAGACTAAAGTGTACCTGATCCATGCTATGGTATTTTCAATATTTTCAGTACATTCATTCACAAGAGTGTCAAATATATCATGAATTGCCAAGACAGCAATCAAATCTTTGTCTGAAGAATTGTTGTCAGAATGTTAGAATTCCCATTATAATTAAATTAGGTTTCTTATTGTCCTGCAATTTCTTTAAACCATACTCAAACTTCATAAGCCTCTATACTTGTTATTCAACATCCTTAATTTTATTTTCTCTAATTCATTGATTCTTTCTTCTCTGTTCTTGAGGGTTTTAAAGGTTTGTTCTATCTATCTCATTCAGTTACTATCCCTTTCAATCACTATATATAAAATATATATATAGGCCCACATTTTGCTATTGCATTGTTTTCTTATTACTTACAGGGCCATAAATATCTTCAAAAATAGGATGAGTACAGCTTTGCTTCTGTTAATAAAGTTGAAGGCAAACAAGCATCCTTAAATCTGTTTTCATTTCCCTGAGATTGATTTTGATGCAATATTTTGATGCAAACTTTTATTGAACATTCTAAAAAAATGGATTTCCTTACTTACTTAATCTTTAAAACTATTTAAGAAACTTTATCCCCTGTATATAGGGGATATGTAGTTATTTTGTAAGGGAAAAAGATACATAAAACATGTCAAGAAATAATCAGATTAATGTAAAGAAAATAATTTATAAAATATATAAAACCAAAAGAGAAACAAAAATCACATGATAAAAATAAATTTTCATGAAAATTTAAATTAGAATACAAAAGTATAAAAAAGTAACTAAAGGAACATGATGGCAAATTATGGAAATAAAATGAAACATGAAAAATACAAACATGATTACAATCATACAAGGTAGCATAGTGATCAAAGTACTAGGCATTCCAAGTTGTGTAACATTGCAGAGACAGGGAATAAGAGATAAATTGAGATAAAGAATTCTCCTTCTATCACTCTGAGTCTGCAGTCATGATACTAATGAAAGAAAGCCACAACAGTATATTCAATTTGAATGACATAGATAACAAATTTTTCACAGGCATACTTATCATTTTAATATAGTTTGAAATTAAGACGGTATGCTGTGACGGCACATAACAACAACAGTGCTCTGAATATGCTGGAGAAGAGTTTTGAGCATACCATGGACCACCTTGGAGGCTAGGATTTTGAAGTTCTGTCTCATATTTTGATCATATGGCCAGAAGGGACCAATCCTTGGAGAAGGATATCATGCTTGGAAGGGTGAAGGGACAGTGCAGGAGAGGAAAATCTCGGATGAGATGGATTGATGCAGTAACTGGAGTAATGAGGTTAAGTGTGTTGGTGTCAGAGTGTCTGCTCAGTATAGGGCAGACTTCAAAGCTGTTGTATATAGGGTCACTATGAGTCTCAGGAGACTTGACAAAACATAACAACAACAATGTGCCTTGAAGGTAGATTATGAAACGTATGCACTCTTTGACTTAAACAAGTTGTAAAAGTACTCTGTGACACTTTTTCTATTCTTAAGATATTGTTATGGTTAGGTGCCATCATATTGATTACCACATGTAGCTACCATATAAACAATAGATCTGAATCTTGCCTGTCTTCCACTATCATCATGATCTCTGTTATTCTCAAAGTGATTGTGGTAGTCACTGGGTCAATCTGCATTGTTGAAGGTTTTCCTCTTTTTCTCTGCTCCTTCCTAGAATGATGTCTCTCTCAAAGGACTGGATACACCTGAGAATACTTCCAAAGCAAGTGAGATAAAGTTTTCTTTTCCTTACATGTAAATCTCATATACTTTGGGCACATGGCCAGGAGGGACCAGTCCTTGGAGTGGGACATCATATGTGGAAGGGAGGAAGGACAGCTTAGGAGAGGAAGACTCAGGATGAGATAGATTTACTCAGTGACGGGAGCAATGGGATTAGGTCTGTAGGAGATAATGAGAATGGACTAAAATAAGGCAGGTAGAGCTAATGCACATAGTATCTCTTTGAGTTGCAGGCAACTCAATGGCACATTACTACAAAAACAACACCACCTGTAAGTAGCAACCTTTATGCTCTTCCTTCAAGGCAGCTTTGATCTTTGGATAGTCCATGTTCTGGTTGTTATGTACCACTCATCAAATCAACTATGACCCTATGAACAATGGCATAAAACCACAACAAAATCCACCAACCAACAAAAATATTAGCTCTAAACCTTGCTCTATCTTCAGCCAATCTCACCTTCTCTGATACATCTGCATTTATCAAGCTGAAAGAACTGAAGAATCAATTCAAACCTTGAGTTGCAGTACTTGAAGTTGCATTGAGCAAACTTCTGACTGATCCAGGAAGCATTAAAATAAGATGGAAGGAGTACACACAGTCACTCTAGAAAAAAAAAAGATTTGACTGACACAGAATCATTTAATGAAGTACTGTATAATCAAGAACCAATGAAAATAAAGGGGATTAAAAGATTACTCTGAAAAAATCAGCAAAAAATGAGACTCCAGGAATTAGGAATTGATGAAATATCAATTTAAATATTTCAACAAACAAATGTAGCCCTGCATGTTCCCATCATTGTACCAAGAAATCTGGAGGACAGCTACCTGGTGAAGCGACTGGAAAAGATCCATATCTATTTCCATTTCCAAAAGAACTGTTTCAACGAAATTTAGACATTATCAGATATCACTAGTATTATGAACACTGGTAGTCTAGCAGCAAGATACTGCACTGCAATTCCTAAGGAACCTGGTTCTACCAGCTGCGTCTGAAATCCCTCTAGAGGGTCTTCTATGGGTCCTACACCATCACCACAACAACATCACTAATATTGAATTCAATCAAAATCTTGAAGAAGCTTATCAAAAATGACTGGAACAATACATAAAAAAAGAACTGTCAGAAATATAAGCTGGGTTTATAAGAGGCCGTGACAGTAGGAACACCATTACTGATGTTGGATGGATCATAACTGGAATTAGAAAGTAGTATAAAGATGTCTGTTTATATTTTATTAACTATGCAAAGGTATTTGACTGTGTAGATTACAAAAAGCTGTGGGTAACATTGAAAAGAAGAGGAATCACAGAACACTTGATTGTGATCATGCAAAATCTGTACATAGACCAGGAAGCTGTTGTCTGAATCAAGTACGAGAACATTGCATAGTAACCCATAGTATACTACTTTTTCCTAACATCAAAATTCAAAGGCATAAATTTTTCTTGAGTCTTCTTTACTTATCATCCACATTTCAGAAACAGAGCTAGCAACTGAAAATATCCTGGCTTGGATCAGTCTTTAAATTGATATTGTTGCTTTTTAGAAATTTGGATAAATCTTTGACCACAAATTTCCCAGTGTAACACTACTTTTGATGCCTTGATTACTGCTACTGTGGATCTTGACTGTGGATCCTAAAAAAAAAAAAAAAATTTTTAAGGAAAAAATCTTGAATGATGCAAGTACATATTATAAAAAGATTGAAGAGATTTAGAGAGTCACTGTCCTAAAAGGAATAGATTGACTCAGAACCATTTCAAGAAGTTGTGTATGATCAAATACTAAAGGAACTTGTCAAACTACACTGAAAGCATTGGAAAAAACTAAAGACCCAGAAATTGATAGAATACCAATTGGGGTATTTCAGGAAAGAAATAAAACCCTGGATTTGCTCACGAGTCTCTGTCAACAAATATTGAAGACAGTCACCTGAAAACTGTCTGTAAGAAATTAATAGTTGTTCCCATTCTCAAAAAAAGTTGATCCAATAGAATATGGAACTTATTCAACAATATTATTAATATCATATGCAACAAAATCTTGTTGAATATTATTCAAAAAGGTTGGAAGATTTTATAGATGTTGTTGTTGTTATGTGTCATCAAGTTGCCTGCAACCCAAAGTGACCCTGTGTCCAACAACTCTGAATCCTGTTCAATCTTGAGCCAACCTTATTATCACTGATAAGCCTACCCCCATTATCCCAATCACTGAGTCAATCCATCTCATCGAGGGTCTTCCTCGCTTACACTGTCCCTCCACCCTCTCAAGCAAAATGTCCCTTTCCAAGGACTGGTCCCTCCTCCAACATTCTCAAAATATGTTACATGGAGCTTCAGAATCCTTGCCTCTAAGCAGCAGCCTGATTTCACCCTCTCCAGGATGATCGTTTGTTCTCCTAGCAGTCCATTGTATATTCAATACTCTTCTCTAGCAATATAGCTTAAAGGCATTAATTCTTCTTCCATTATCCCTAGTCAATGTCCAGCTTTCTGATGCATAACACGTAACTGTGAAGACCATGGCCTGGATCAGACACCCCTTAATGTCCATCATTGGATCAGGTGCACCTTAATCGCCATCATTGCTCTGCAGCACTCTGGAGATGTCCCTGAGAACAGACTTTCCAAGTGTAATTAATCTTTTGATTTCCTGGATGTTTGTACCAAGAGTGATGATTGTGGAGCCAAGCAAATTAAACCTGTTAACAATCTCAATCTCTTCACTGTCTATCATTATGCTACTAACCAATCAAACCAGTGGTGTGTGAGAATTCTTGTCTTCTTGATGGTGAGCTTCAATCCATACTGAAGTTTACAGTCCTTGACTTTCTGCAGCAAGAGCTTCAAGTCCTACTCAGTTTTAGCAAACAAGGTTGTGTCATTTGTATAACAGATTCTTGATCATTCTTCCTTCCATCCTGATGTCACATTCCTATTCATAAAGCCTAGCCTCCAGAAAGATCTATTTCACATATAAATTGAAAAGATATGGAGATAGTACATGTCTCTGGTGTACACATCCCAATTTTAAGCCATGCAGTATTTTTTTGCTCTGTTCTGAAGACATCCTCCTGATCCACATATAGGTTTAACCTAAGAAGAGTCAAGTGTTCTGGGATTCCTATCCTTCTCAGAATTAGTACAGTTTGTTTTTATCCACAAAGCCAAATGCTTTTGCATAGTCAATAAAGCACAAATAGACATTCCTCTGGTGTTCTCACCTTTTAGTCAAGATCCATCTAACATTAACTATAATATATATCCCTAGTCCTTCGACCTCTTCTAAACCCAGCCTACACATCTAATAGTTCTCCGTTTTTCCAGTTCCAATCATTTTTGGATAATTTTCAGCAGAATTTTTCTTGCATGTAACATTAATTATATTCTTTGATAATTTCCTCAGTCTGTTGGGTTAACGTTCTTTGGAATGGGCTAAAAATTAAAACTGAATTCAGAAGAGGCTCTGGCATAGTGGATATCAGTGTATATGTCAGGTGAAACTTGCCTGAAAGCAGAGAATATCAGGAATATTTTATTTGTATTTTATTGATTAATGAAAGGATCAAAAATGACTGGAACAACACATCAGCAGAGAACTTCCAGAAGTCCAAGCTAGGTTTAGAAGAGGTTGTGGTACTAGAGATATTGTAGCAAATGTTGGATGGATCTTAGCTGAAAGCAGGGAGTACCAGAGGAATGTCTATTTGTGTTTCATTGACTATGCAAAGGCGTTTGACTGTGTGGATCATAACAAACTGTGGCTGACTCTGAGAAGAATGGGAATCCCAGAACACTTGATCGTGCTAATGAGAAACCTATACTTGGACCAAAAGGCAGTCATCAGAACAGAGTAAGGAAACACTGCAGGGTTCCAAATTGGAAAGGGCATAAGCCAGGGATGTGTCCTGTCTCCAAACCTTTTCAACTTGTATGCAGAACAGATTATCTGGGAGGCTGGGCTCTATGAGGAGATATGTGGGGTCACGATTGTTGGAAGATCTATCAACATTTTGCAATATGCAGATGATACAACCCTGCTTGCTGAACCTTAGGAAAACCTGAAGCACTTGCTGCAGAGGGTCAAGGACTGCAGCCTCCATTATGGATTGAGGCTCAATGTCAAGAAGACAAAGATTCTCACCACTGGGCCAATTGGCAGCATCAAGATGGATGATGAAGAGACTGAGATTTTCTTCACAGCTTCAACTTGATTGGCTCCACAGTCAATACTCTCGGCAACAGTAGCCAGGAAATTAGAAGACAAATTGCCATGGGAAAGTCTGCTGTTTGGGACCTCTCCAAAGTACTGAAGAGCAATGGTGTGTCTCTGGAAACTAAGGTGCGTCTGATACAGGCCATGGTCTTTGCTATCATTTGTTATACATCAGAGAGTTGGACATGAATAAGGAGGATATTGATGCCTTTGAGCTGTGGTGCTGGAAAAGAGTATAGAGGGTACCATGGACTGCTAGGAAAACTAACAGATTCATCCTAGAAAGGGTCAAACCGGGCTGCTCCTTGGAGGCAAGGATTCTAAGGCTCTGTCTAACATACTTTGGGCATGTTTCAAGGAGGGACAGGTCCTTGGAGAGGGAAATCATGCTTGGTATGGTGGAGGGACAGCTCAGAAGGGGAAGGCCCCCTATTAGGTAGATTGATTCAGTGACTGGGGTAATTGCGATGGGTGGGTTGGAGATGGTGCGATTGGCACAGGACAGAGCAGAGTTTAGGAATGTTGTATATAGGGTCACTATGAGTCACAAGCGACTTGATGGCACATAACAACAACAACAACAACAACAATCAAAGGCATTTGACTGTACAGATCACAATCAATTATGGCTATAGTTGAAAAGGGACCCAGAACACTTAATTGTGCTCATACAAAACTGTTCATAAACCAAGTAACAGTTGTCCATACAAAATAAGGGAATTCTGCGTTACTTAAAACCAGGCAAGATGTATGTTTGAGTTATGTATTTTCTACATACCTATTCAATATGTATACTAAACGATTTGAGAAGTTGGATTATTGGAGTATTAATATTGTTGTCCATGATTTTATTTTACTTGGATCCACAATTAACACCTAAGGTAACAATCATCAAAAAACATTTTTACAGTGAGTAGGGTAAATAAGTTTACCTTTAATATAAAGATCAAGTGAATCAAAACAACACAGACATGACATATAATAAATTTGTGAAGATTATCTGCTAATATTTTTCTTTTTTCTTATATTAAGTATGGTAACATTTATAGGAGGTTTAAGATTTTAGATACTCAGAATAAGTTATACTTCCTGGTTCAGTGCCCTGACATTGTTAGGTTATTGTTGTTGTTAGGTGCTGTTGAGTTGAATATAACTCTTAGTGATCTTATAAACAAAAGATCTGAACCTTGTTCTATACTGTCATCTTCACAGTCACTGACACACGAGAGTCATTTTAGCAGGCACCATATCAATCGACCTTGTTGAGGGCCTTCCTCTCCTTCTCCAACCCATCACCCTTTCCAGCATCATGTCCTTCTCCAAGGATTAGCACCTCCTATCAAAATGCACAAAACATGTGAGGTAAAACCTCACCATTCTTGCCTCCAAAGAGTTGTACTCCAGCTGTACTCTCTCTACGACATAGCTGTTTGTTCTTTTGGTTGTCC
>NW_006399873.1:10186074-10189858 GCF_000299155.1 Elephantulus edwardii
GAGACTGTGATTGGCACAGGACAGAGCGGAGTTTAGGGCTATTGTACATAGGGTCGCTATGACTTGCAGATGACTCGACGGCACATAACAACAACAACAACATGACCTATGGCCTGAATCAGACACACCTTAGTCTTTAAACTGACATCACTGCTCCTCAATAATTTGGAAAGGTCCCTAAGTGTACATTTTCCCAGTGCAGTGTGTCTTCTTATTTCCTGATTGCTGGTGCCAAATGTGTTAATTGTGGATTCAAGCAAGATGAAGATGTTGACAGTTTCAATCTCCTCTCCATCCATCCTAGATGGATGAAAGTAAGGAATACCAGAAGAACGTCTATATGTGCTTTATTGACTACGCTAAGGCACTTGGCTGTGTGGATCATAAAGTTTTGGCTGATGAGGAGGAGAATGGGAATCCCAGAACCCTTGATTGTGCTCTTGCAGAACCTACACCTGGACCAGAAGGCTCTTGTATGGATGAAGCAGGGGAGCATTGCATGGTTTGGAACTGGAAAGAGAGTGTGCCAGGGTTTTATTCTTTCTCCATACCTATTCATCTGTGTACATCTGAGGAAATTATCCAAGATGCTGGACTTTATGAGGAGGAGTGTGTGGCATCAGGATTGGAGGGAGACTCATCAATAACTTGTGTTATGCATATGAAACAGCTTTGCTTGCTGAAAATGAGAACTTGAAGCACTTGTTGCAGAAGATCAAAGAACGCAGCCTTCGATATGGGTTGTCCTGACATTAATTTTGGTAATTCAGAGTAAATATTATGCTAAAAGAAGATCAACATTACTTATATATACAATGGCAAGAATTCTCCAAAATGTGCTCAGATTTTATCAAAGGGACTAGAAAACAGCACTTTAAAATCAGATTAAAGTTCCTACATATCATTAGTTAATAAAATGGCTTATAATATTATGGTATGGCTGTGCTATTTCCACATCTTCACAAACAAACCTAAGTTGCATCATAGATATAAATATGATGAACAGAATCTAAGTGTACTGGATTTAGTTCTGATGTAATTAACTGTTCACTGCACTCCCAGTAGATAGGCTATTTATATCAAATATGCAGGCAAGGAATTTAAGCAAAATAAATTTTTTTTTCAATTTACTTGCACATGTTCCAATGAGAAAGACTTCAAAGAACATAAAAATAGCCCCAGGTACTTATCCATTATCTTCTATTTTCATGATTTATATAATTTCAAGCTCTGTTGGTGATGGCATAGTTCTTAACTGAAAATCTTTAGTAATTCAAATCCACCAGTAACTCTAAGCAAGACAGATAGGCAATTTCCTCCCTTTGCTATTTACAGCCTTCAAAAACCAATGGAGGGTAATTATGGGTGGGAGCAGACCTGGAACAGTGACTTATACTTAGTTTGAATCACACATAGTCACTAAGAAAAACAGGAAATTTTCAAACAATCTTTTAAAAATGTAAATCAAACCCTTTATTTTTTTGTTTTTAAGTTAAAGTATTTTAAAATTAGTGGTTTTTAAAAGGAGAAGCATACACCCCTCTCAGAGACATAAACTCAGAAGTGAGATGAACGAAAAAATACAGAGGGAACAACAGAACCAAGCACCTTTTAAAGTGCACATTTCAGATAGCTTTGTTTTATATAAGGTTCATGACATATATTGTAGGTTCAATGTATTTCAAGGCCATAGAATTTAAAGTTTATATTTTCTTTATTTCTAATCCACTTTTTGCTTGCATATAATATCAATGAAATTATCCAGTAATTTTGGCCACTGTGTTTAGAATGGATCCAAATATAACCTACTTCCAGTAAGTTGACCAGTTATCTTGCAGATTTCCATGCATAAATTAATGGGACTCTCCAAGGCTTGAGACTACATTGGTTTGCTTTGCTGTTATGTGCCATTGAGTTGCCTGTGAGTCATAGTGACCTTATATATATTAGCCCTGAAGCCTGCACTGTCCTAAGCCTGTCTCACTGACTCCGACACATCTGTCTCCATTGTTGCAGTTACTGTATCAATACATCTCAGGCAGGGTCTTCCTCTCCTGTGCTGTCCCTCCAACCTTCCGAGCATGATCTCCTCCTCCCCCTAAGGACAAATCTCTCTTGGCCACATGCCCTAAGTGTGTGAGTCAGAGTTTCAAAATCGCAGCCTCTGAGGAGAAACTTGGTTACACCCTCTCCAAGACTGCTGATGATTATCCAGGAACTACTGGAACAGTGTATTGACAGAGAACTACCAGAAATACAATCTGGGACTAGAAGAGGCCATAGCTCTAGAGATATTTTCACCAATGTTAAATGGATCTTGGCAGAAAGGAAAGAATACCAGAGAGATATCAGAGAACTGAGCAAATTATAATTGTTAACAAGCTCAATCTCTTCTCCATCCAGCATGGTACTTCCAATTGGCCAAGTGGTGAGAATCTTTGTTGCGATTTCTTGATGGTGAGCTTCAATCCATATTGAAGGCTACAGTCAAAGGCTTCAGCAGCAAGGGTTTCAGGTTTGCCTCAGTTTCAGCAAGCAAAGTTGTGTCATCTGCATAACATAGGTTGTTAATGAGTCTTCCTCCAATTTTGCTACCACATTCCTCCTCATAAAGTCCAAACTCCCAAATGATCTGTTCTCCATATAGATTCAGAGGTATGGAGACAGGACATACCCCTAACACATTTCCCTTCCTGACTTTGAATTCTGCAGTTTCTCTTCTCTGTTCTGGGGACTGCTTCCTGGTCCAAATATAGGTTTCACATAAGCACAATCAAGTGTTCTGGGTTTCCCATTTGACCACAATTTGCTGTGATCAATACAGCTAAATGCCTCTGCATAGTCAATGAAACAGGTAGACATTTCTCTAGAGCTCCAGCCTCTTCAAATCCCAGCTTGTGCTTCTGGTAGTTCTCTGTCAGTACACTGTTCTAGAAGTTTCTGGATAATCTTCAGCAGGATTTTGCTTGCATATGATATGAGTGATATTGTACAATAATTTCCACACTCTGTTGGGTCACCATTTTTTTGGAATGGGAATATGGATCTCGTCCAGTTATTTAGATAGGTAGTTGTCCTCCAGATTTCTTGACACAACCTGTTGAGCACATCCAGGGCAGGCAGCATCTATTTGTTGAAATATGTCAAATGGTATTCCATCACTTCCTGGGGATTTATTTTTTGCCAAGTCCTTCCAAGCAACCTGAACTTTTTCATTCATCACCATTACCTCTTTATCATGTGTTGTTCCTTGAAATTCTTCTGTGCCATTAAATTATTTTTGTTACAGTGACTTGGTATAGTCCTTCAGTCTTTTTTTAAATACTTGTGCATCATTCAATATTCTACCTATAGCATCCTTAGGTATTGTGACTTGAGGTTTGAATTTGTTCTTTAGTTTCTTCAGCTTAAGAAATACTGAGAGAGTTCTGCCTTTTTGATTTTCAGACTCCAATTCTTTGCACATGTTATTATAATACTTTGCTTTGTCTTCCCATATTGCCCTTTGAAATTTTCCATTTGGCTTTTTAATTTCTTGATTTCTACATTTTGCTTTGGCTTCTCAGTGCTCTAGTGCAATATTCAGAGTCTCTTCTGACATCACTTTTGTCTTTTCATCTTCTTCTGTCTAGTATTCCTTATATATCTAGAAATTATAGCTGATGTGATAGTAAAAGAATTTTACACAGGATAAGTAGAAAAGTGCCTAATATGGCATTTGAATGAAGAGATGGCATCTTAAAATACATTTTTAAACTTCATGATGATTGTTGTTGTTGTTGTT